>NC_056747.1:30042737-30180237 GCF_019279795.1 Protopterus annectens
TCTAACTTTACCACTTTGATAGTTTTTTGTTTCAATATTATAACATTATTTTTTCATCTGTTTAAACTTTATACTTGAGGTTGTTACTAAATGAGACAGTACTATAAACAATGAAGGTACACACTTGAAAACCTCATCATTTATTGGTTCATTTTTACTTTCCAAAATACCTTCTTTATAACCAATTTCCTACAGATGTGCAAACATGTATAAATGCCCTTTAATAGTCAAAGCCATGTCTGCAGTTATGTTGCTGACCTGGTAAATTTCAGGTGGGTAACACAAATGCAGAAAGGTTGATCTCCAAGTTCAACGTCAAAATTAAATGAATCTGCAACTACTCTATAACTCTATCTGCTGGTACTAACTTGTGATATGAACTCTCTGTGACTGCAAGTATACCACGTGTGTGCATGCAATGCCCCATTTCCATATAACTGGTGGCTAGAGAGAACTCAAGAGCTAGACTCAAACCCTGAGAAGCAGGTAGCTTCAGCTTAACTTCTCTACCCACCACCACTTGTGAAAGTTTTGCCTCATATTCATGTTCTGTTCCTCATAATGTCTGTAGTTTTCAGGATTTTAAATTCACTAAATAATGACAGGCATTTCAATTTCAGACTTCATGTTCTTCAGAAAGTACATGGTAACACAAAACCTTTTATTCTTGTAATTTTTTTGTTTATATGGTCAATATTTGAAAATTGTCCCTATTTTTGGGGCTGCATAGTGGCTCTGTCCAGGTATATTGTGCTAAGAGGTTGACAACAATGGTGAGAACTGAATTCACTGAATATGTTTGGGGGTTGTATTCCCCCATTATTGTCTTTGTCTAGGTGTTTTTTGCTAAGAGGTTGAGAGCTGTGGTGAGAACTGAATTCCCTAAATGATAGCCATTTAAGTTTCAGTCTGTCTTTCAAAAAAACAGCTGATTTGGTACAGTGGTATGTTGTAGTTGTAGTATTGTTGTAGTATTGTAATTTTAACAGTCTGAAGAAGCGAATGTGATTCACCAAAGCGCTTACTGTTTGGATTACAATTCTTTTATATTGACTTTCTGCTGTGTGGAACCACTTTTGTTTTGTCTCCATATTCACTGTTTTCTTCAGCTGGTTCCTCGATCTACTCCGAGGTTGTTTGTACTCTCATATTATAGTGGCATGTTGCTCTGACTGTAGTTAACAGGCTTGGCAGTGAAATGTATGGTGATAATGCAGCATTTTATTCTTGCAACTTTTCAAGATTATACAAGCAATGTTTAAATGTATCCCTAGTTTTTGGGCTTTTGCCCCCCCCCCCCATAAATTTTGGCTTTTTCCAGATTTCTTTTGCTTCAAAGTTGACAGAGTTGAGTGTTGAGTGGATTTTACAAGGTGCTGAGAGCTTGAAGAGAAGTTTAGTGCTGCTTATGCTGATCCTACTTGCATTGTTAATAGCAAAACAGCTAGTGTGCTTGCTTTTGATGCAGAAGGCCGTGGGTTCTACTCTCACAGTGTTTAGATGCATTACTGTACTGTGTTGTACTTTTAAAGGGGGTAGATGCTGCAGTCCTGAGAATGTCCTGTTTGGCAGAGAAATCTAGTAACAACAAACCTGTTATCAGTTTGGCATCCATTCCGTATTGCAATATTACCTGCTTTTTGTTTTTATTGTAACATAGGCAATTTATTCCTCAAGGACAACAGGCAGATCAGGAAGGTGTATCTAAGAACACGTGTGTTTCCCGTGTAAGGGGCCTATGATATGAAAACAGCCCAAAGTTAATCTTTATCTGTCACTAGCCAGATGTATTTTCTTTGAATGTGGGTTTCAATGCTGTTTCAATGAATGTGAGTTTCTAGGGCAGATAAGTTTTAATGCTAGGTCTATTTTCATTGTGAGACTGCATTGTTTGTTTATCAGATGTCTATTAGTGTTAGTGTTTGTGCTGTAAAATGTAAAATAAAACTTTTAAATGAAATCCAAATCATCATAGAAGAAAGACAGTATGTACATTACAGTGTTTATGGTAAATGGGGTGAAATAGACAAGTAATGGGACATTGGAATAGCTGCAGGGAGGAGGCTCCATTCGGCCATGACTTTGTGAGGGGGGAAGGGTGGCAAACTCAAATAGCCCCAGCTGAACTATACCAATCAACTGTCCAGAGCTTTGCAAAATGAATAGATTTTTGCATCTTATTTGTGGTTTGTTTCTCATAACATTTGTGGTTTTCTGGCAAAATCATTTAGGAATGAAGTCACTAAATAATGACAGACATTGAGTTTCAGACTTCATACCCTTCAGAAAAATGCATGCTAAAGCAAGACATGTTATTTTGTCAACTCTCATATTATACAAGATCAGTTTTTTAGTACTGTTTGTATGTTCCCCCAATATATTTGACCTTGTCCAGATTTCCTGCATTAAGAGATTGAGAGGTACATGCAAAGAAATCACTTGATATAATTAGGTATATCCAACCCTCTCAACTGTCCATGATTTTGGCTCAAAATGTTGCTCTCCCCCTAATAATCCCTCTGCAAAATGGTAAATTTGGAAGAAAACGTGGAGGGTTTACAAATAATAAATAATTGTAATGATTAGAGTTACAGTTTACTTTTATTTCAGAAATGCATGTAGATTCTCTTATTTTGTCAGCTGCTCAAGTTAACAGTACTAATATTAAAAAAGTGTCCCTTTTATGACAGGTTCCCAGCTGTATTGTGTAGCTATTTTATATTTTTGCATCACATTTTTGGTTCATTTTTCATAAAATTGTGGTTTTCTGGCAAGTTAGTGGCAGATCATTAAAGATTGAAGTTAGAAAATAATGACAGACATTTGCATTTGATTTCATACCCTTCAAAAAATTCATACTAATGCAAGACTTACTATTTTATTGCCTTTCTAAGTTCATAAGAGCAATATTTAAAATGTGTCCTTATTTTTGGGCCTTTGTCCCACTTCTGTTTATACCTTTGTCCATATTTCTTGCTCTGAGGCTGAGACTTATGACAAACGTGTCAGGTCCATAACCATCTGTCAGAGACATTTCAAATTGTGACATACTTGTTGCACACCACTCACCCACATAGGTAGTGACTCTGGATGTGTCCAAGCAAGGTAAGGAGCAGCTATGCAGTGTAAGTGTGCAGAGTATCCCCCCATCCATGGTAGACACAAGTAATACAGTTGCTTTTCATCTGTCCTTGACTTTGCAGAATGTTCTGGTTTTCTGTCATATTTTTATACTGTTGATTTATGCTTCTTATTCAGAAAATGCATGTTGTTGCCATGCCTTTTGCTCTGTGTTTAAGTAACAATGCTTTAATGACCATCAGATAAGTTTGTTTGAGCCTGTAAGATACAAGTAAGCTTTAATAAGCCTACTGTTAAAGAATTACCAACATTGAAAGCCTTTTTGCTGTTGCCATGCAGAGAATATTTACATAACTAGTTAGCGTATAAGCTTTAGGTATTGAAATGCATATGGCAGTATTTGTAACAAAGGACAAAATTACAGTATTTTCAGAAGCTCATTACATTTATTGGAGAGTTGTAGTCATCTTTGCAGGCTTTACCCGTAAACTAAACAGAATGCCAATCTATCATATGTGGTCCATAACCTGCGCAGTAATCCTTTAAGCAATTTATCTTGAGCTTGTTTTTTGTTTTCTGTTCATTTTTTACTTTGATCATGTTTTCCCCATGAAACAAGTAGATAGTTGTTGTCAGGCAGCAGGTCTTTTTTGGATAAGAAACATTTTTACAACTGGGGGTATCTCACAGATTGCTACTTTCAGTATGTTACTTGGTACTTGTATAAAGCTGAATATAAATTATAATTAGAAGTGCAGTGCAAGGAGAAGTGGTTTGAGTTGAATGATGCTTGTTTTTTTATACTTGATTTTGACTGGCATTTAAAAAATAATTTATTTTTTCATGCCACAAAACCTTTTTGTTTCCATCTAGATATTAAGTAAGCTGTTATGTAGCCAGTGAATTGAAATATTTGTTTTCTTCTATAATTAATTTTGTCTTGATTGGACTCTCATAATGACGGTTTAGCACCCAGGGTAGCATATTTAATTAACTTCCCAGTTTTTGTGATTTTTAGCATAACTCCACCCTTTCTAGTTGGCCACACCCATTCCAGTCGGCCCCACCCATTTAGCTGTCTCCTGCAGTCTAGGAATGCCCAGTTGGACTGTCTCCTCATATCTAGCTTCTTCTCAAGTATCTGTCTCAATGCAAACATCGGGTCAATTGTGTAGCATCCTGATCTGAATCCAAACTGCTCATCTCCCATCTTACATTTTACTACTCTATGTATCTGTTTATCAATAACCCTCTCCAGAACTTTCATGCAATGTGATACGGGTTTGATGCCTCTGTACTGCCCATAGTTGTGGATGTCACCTTTTCTCTTGTACACTGGCATGATTATGCTTATTCCCCAGTCATCTGGGATACACCTTTCTCTCCACACTGCTATTAGTACCTTCAGAAGCCATTTTTCCCCCATCTCACCCAGCATCTTTATCATATCTGCTGTGACCTCATCTGAGCCTGCTGCTTTCCCTGACTTCATTTTCCTTAGTGCTGTCCTTACTTCTTCTAGGATGGGCTCCTCTTCTTCTCTCATCGTAGGCTGTTTCTGGGGCAGTACAGCTTCTGTGGGGTTTTCTTCATTCAGAACCTGCTGGAAATACTCCTTCCATCTGCCTTTGATGTCCTCTGGACTAGTGAGCAGGTTATTGCTGGCATCTCTTATGAAGGGTGTCTGACTATCTTCTTTATCTTTCTGTCTTTGCCTTGCAACCTGAATTAGTTTATTTGTGCCCCAACTATCCAGATATTGGTACAGTGCCTCAGATGCCCTATTCTTTGCTTTTGCACCTTCTTTCTTTGTGTCTTTGTTAGCCGACCAGTAGTCCTTCCTAGCCTGGTCAGACTTTTCTGTCTCCCACTTCTTCCTGCACTCCTTTTTTCTTTTGATGACTTCCTGAACTTATGCATTCTACCACCAGCTTTCCTTATGTACCTTATTTCCATACCTGGCTCAGCCACATATCTTTTCTGTAGTCCTAACACATGCTGTTTTTAGGTGCTGCCATTCTTCTTCAACTCCACCTATTTCCTCCTCTTCTTGGGGTGCTAGAGCCCTGAGTAATTCCTTGAACTGTTGTACTTTCTCTCCAGTCATGTTCCAGGTCTTCAGCCTGGTCTCTGTTGACCTTAGAGCCTTCTCAGACCGCTGCTTGCATCTGATTGTGGCAACTAGTGGTTTATGCTGTGGGTCGACTGTTTCACTGGGGATGACTTTGCAATCATGGATTCTGCCCCAGTACCTTTTCCTTACTAGGAGGAAGTCTACCTCAGTTGCATGTTGACCACTCTTGTATGTGATCTTGTAACTCTCTGTTTTTCTGAACCATGTGTTGGCTTCTCTCAAGCCATTTACCAGACAGAAGTCTAGAATGGCTTCTCCTGCTTTATTCCTGTTGCCCCACCCATGAGGACCCAGGCAGTCCTCATATCATGTTCTGTCTGTCCCGATATGTGCATTCAAGTCACCCATTATCAACACCAATTCATGTTGTCCTGCTTTATCTAGTAGGTCCTGCAACTGCTGTCTGAATGCACTCTTTTCTTGACTATCACGACCCTGCTATGGGGCATAGGCTGAGATTATGAATACTGCCCTATCATTACACTGGTGTCTGACTGCCATGAGTCTGTCATTAATTCTAATGATATCCCTTACTGCCTTCTGAAGTCTCTCTCTCTCACCACAGTTCCTACACCATTTCTAGCCTGCCCTCCACCTGAGTAGTAGACTCTGGATCCCAAGCCAAGTGGCTTTTCTGCACTGCCCTTCCATCTCATCTCTTGGATACATAGGATATTCAGCCTCCTCCGTATCATCATGTCATCCATTTCCAAGCTGTGTCCTCTCAGTGAACCAAATTAAGCATAGCAATTCTCAGTTCATGTTTGGCAGGTATATATATATATATATATATATATATATATATATATATATATATACATACACACACACACACACACACACACACACACACACATATATATATATATATATATATATGTGTGTGTGTAATATATACACACACACACACATATATACACACACACACACACACACATATATATATATATATATATATATATATATATATATCTATGGGATCCGTACAGATCCCCGAAAACATTTTTCACCGAATGATTATTGGTGGGGGATATTTACGCGAAAGTTCTTTTCACCAAAAAAGCACTTTCTCGTAAGTATGCCTGTTCTGGAGATCATACTGTGGTGCGAGTAAGGAAAAAATCCCTTTTCCCCACTGTAGTGCGATCTCAAAGTGAGAATATTAAAGTTGGGGGTTGTGGAGGGCACAACCCCCCACATGGGGGGTGCAGGGGGGACTTGCCCCCCTGCATAAATGTAGATTTGTTTTTTTTTAACGCACTTTAAAGAAAGCGCTTTTTCAGTGAAAAGTGCTTTCGTTGAAGTGTGTTCGGTGATAATGGATTCGGGCTGTTGCACTTTTGTGCAAAGGTCCTAGATCTATATATATATATCTATATATATATATATATATATATATATATGGTTCTACTTCAAAATATCGAACAACCACATCATCGAGACAACATCTATGTGAACTGGCAAACCATCATAAACATTCGCCTGGAAAGGATTCATTTGGCCACCAGATCAAAATACACACAGTAAAGCAGGTAAAACCCACCAAACTGGGGGGGGGGCTTCACCCCCCCCACACCTGCTACACTAAATATACCAACTTCAAGTGTGCACTACAGTGACGAAAGGGTGGCCAAGTGGTTGTTTTCTCGGGTTAGTTTTCAATGTTCCAGGTGTTTGATGGTTTGCAGTTTTTAGACCCATATATATATCTATATATATATATATATATATATATACACATATACATACATTTTATTTTATATATATATATATATATATATATATATATATATATATATATATATATAATCGGGAAATTCTGACTGGATGCATGTCCATTTTCAGTGGAGGCCTGGAGAGAAAAGCTCCATGGTTACATTTTAAGGAAAATATAAGGTGTCTACAGAAGCGTTCAGATTTACATAATTTACAACAGTGACTAGTAACGTAGCATTGAAGCTTAAGACTTAACATTTTACATAGACTGAACACATCGTTTACAGTTTTAGGCTGACACATTACATAACGGTGAACGTTGTCAATGGGGGGGTTGCATTTTTTGTTTTATACAGTTGACCTGTAGCAACAAAGAGAGCAAAGAGCAGACATAGTAGGGAGTATAAACAGTTTCTCTAGGTCACAGTTAGTGTAAATGAATCACCAGCAACAACCAAAATTATCTGTAAACCACAGAAAAACAGTTAACGATCCAAACCTCAGTCAAGGAAGTCACTGTTGTTTGCCAAGAAGTACAAAGTTCTATGCCAAAAAATGAAGAATTCTTTTTCTGTTGATAAGTGCTTTTGTGGTGCTACTCTTACCTCTTCTTTAGACCTTTTACAACCATGCATCACATTACACTATACTTTATACTAAAATTGGAATCAGCCCATTAACTTAATTGATTCAGTTGAATAAATTAACCTGTTAATCTCCCATGAAAAACTTCTATAAAAGCTATACATAGGGTAAACAAACTCAAAGTCATAAACTTCATTCTTATAGAAAGGGATGCATATATGAACAACATATATAAAAACACATAAAAACTTATATATGCATACTTTTAGAAACAGATACATTCATACAAAAATAGAAATATAAAATACATGCATACATACATTTCTCTCTTTCAACACCTAACCAAAGGGGTACTTAGTTATTATTTAACATATAAAATACAAAAGAGTACTAAATGACTTTTGTGTAATCAAATCAAATGCATATTCTGCAAAACAGGTTTAAGGGGGATCCTGTCAGTTAGCCCCTGACCCCTATCTGCTCTCAGTCTGATGATCCAGCGTATCTCTGAAGTCTCATTTCTGTTTATAATGCCCCCCCCTCTGTAATTTTCTCTTATTAATTCTAGCACTTGGAAGTTAAATATATGCTATGGCCCCTTGCTTTGCACATGCTTAGCCAATGCATTTGTCACATTCTGGTTCCTAATGTGAAATAAATAAATGTTCTCATATTCTGAACCTCAATTCCCTGTTGGTTTTTCCCACATAGAAACTCAAACAATTATTGCACACTGCTATATATACTAAGTTCTTGCTATTGCAGGTAGCTTGAACATTAAACACATATTCTCTACCTGTATCAGGGTGCAAGAAATTATTACTAGCATCTATATATCTGCATTGATTACATCTAGTACATGGTAATGTGCCCTTATTAGTGGTGATGTTTCTGCTTAGTGTTTCTTTGGCTTCTGTGGGGTAACATAAATGTCTCTTCAGAGACTTTTAATTTTTAAAGGAGAAACTTGTTTTTTCTCCTACTATCTCCCTTATATCAGGATCATGTGTCAAAATGGGCCAGTGCTTCCTAATGACTGCTGTTATAAGGTACATATTACTTGATTATTGGGTAGATACTCTCAGAACTTACTTTTTTACTATTGGGTTCATAGTTGTATTATTCCTATTGTCAGAGAAATAGGGTTTCCCAGTTGTATCTCTTAACTTGGCACCAGTGGCAGCTGGTGACTTTAAATCAAAGGGGGGCTGCAGGGGACAGCTGAATGGGTGGGGTCAATGGGAAGGGGTGTGTCCAACTAGAAAGGGGAGGAGCTATGCTCAAAACTACAAAAACTAACTTTAATTAAATACGCTGCTTTGGGTGCCAAACCGTCATTATGAGAGTCCTATCAAGACAAAATGAAGCATAAAAGAATACAAATATTTCAATGCATTGGCTGCATGACAGCTTACTTAATATCTAGATGGAAAGAAAAAGGTTGTGAGGCATGAAAAAATAAATTACTTTTTAAATTCATTACTGGAATGCCAGTCAAAATCAAGTATAAGAAAAACAAGCAACACTCAACTCAAACCACTCCTCCTTGCACTGCAATTCCAATTATAATTTATATTCAGCTTTATTAAAGTACCAAGTAACATGCTGAAAGTAGCAATCTCTGTGATGCCCCCACTTGTAAAAATGTTTCTTATCCAAAAAAGACCTGCTGCCTTACAACTATCTACTTGTTTCATGGGGGGAAACATGATCAAAGTAAAAAATGAAAAGCAAACAAGAAACAAGCTCAAGATACATTGCTTAAAGGATTACTGTACAAGTTATAGACCACACATGAATGGCATTCTGTTTAGTTTACGGTTAAAGCCCTCAAAGATCACTGGAAGTCCCCAACAAGTGTAATGAGCTTCTTAAAATAATGTAATCCTGTCCTTTATTACAAATACTGTCATATGCATTTCAATACCCAAGGCTTATACATTATCTAGTTAAGTATTCTCTGCATGGCAACAACAGAAAGGCTTTCAATGTTGGCAATTCTTTAACAGTATGCTTATTAAAGCTTACTGATAATTTTGTTTGGAAAGAATTGTGTTGTCCTTCTTCCAAGTTTTCCAGGCATTGCCTCTGGATTTTAGTAGGGCTCTAGTGGACTTGGTAAGGCATGGCACTGAGTGAAGCTTAATCCTAATTGTTCTCAAGGGGGCTATTTGGTCTAGGATCTTAGTGAATGTAGTATAAAAATAAACAAGACATGTATGTAATTTACAGGATCAGAATAGTGATATAGGTTATGATCATTAGAAAAGCTGTTGGACAGCAACTAGAGTACAATAGATAAAACTGGAAGGTAGAATCAAGCATAAGATGACAAAGCATTTCTTTACAGAAAGGGTGCTAAATACATGAAAATAGCTACTTAGAGTAGCGATAGATGTAAAGATCATATGCAGAATGGCATACCAGTGGAACTCTAAAATGATTGATGTACACAAAAGAATGTAGATCAACTGCTGCTAAATTGTGTGTGTGTGTGTGTGTGTGTGTGTGTGTGTGTGTGTGTGTGTGTGTGCGTGGTTATCATGACACTGGACTGGTTTCTAGTACAGACATACTTGTTGAGAGTTGGAATAGGGCTGTGTCTGTCTTGTGACCCCCGATGGGATAAATTAGGTATCAGAAAATGAATGAATGAAAATTAGAGAAATTCTCACTAGCAAACCCTACAAGGTTATTTCATTGTGCTGCTCAGGTTTCTTCACCCGCACTTGTGATGTTTTAACTTATGCTACAATATACAGTACATTTTGCAACCGCATAGCAATGAAAAGCAAAGATTATAAGGCTACTTCCTGTAGGAGTATCCAAGAAATAAAGCTCACACTAAGAAATTTATTCAAGCTTAAGATACTATTGGGGGGCAACAAATGTGGGACAGATCAGCAGTTACAAGCTCCTGTCCCCTTCTTTGAAATATGACATGTAAAAAGGGAAGAAACAACTGCAGCAATACTAATAATGACCTGAATAATAAGAATAAGACTGGTTAATAAGGGAGCAAGTAAACTCCATTTATTGGTGCACAGTAGTGAACATTAAAACCATTTGTCAAATTGTCCGAACATATCCCAGTAATGAAATACAACCTTTTCAATTAACACAGTTTTGCAGTGGGACCTATTTTTAAAGTCCTACTAAGCTCAATTAAATTTTTGCTCTGAGTTGAGTGGTACAGACCTCCCCGCACACTAGCTGTGAATCAAATGGGAGAACCTCTTGCTGTGAGGCAACAGCGCTACCGCTGCACCACTGTGGAATTAAGACTGCATAAAAACATATTCATTTAAAATATTAGTTGCACGTGATGCTGTTTACTCGATTTCTTCTGTAAGACCATTCAGATCCATTGCTATTTTGAGTATCAGGCAAGTGCTGTCTCTGTTTTACATTGTTATCATGTGTTATCACAGTACAAAATCTCTGCTATTATGTGAGCTTTACTCAGGTATGATGCACTCATTGCATCTAATGACAAAAACAGGGATACTGGTAATGTTGCTGGTGCTCTGCCTTTATTTGGTGTGTCACCTTGACTTCCCTCCTCCTAAATCAGTTATCCCGATTAAATGTCACACTGTGTACTTGAAGGCACACTTATAGGGTAATAAACAGTGCTGATAATAGCATCTCTGGCAGCTGTATCATCTGTATGCCACTTGAGCCAATATCAATGCAGGCAATAGAATATTCATTCTACCCTTCTACTCTTCCAGAATGTGGTTACTTTTCACTGTCCAGCAGCATGTTCAGCTTCTTACTTGCAGCCCTGTCAAAAATTCATATGCCTTTCAGGTTATGCCTCCATGCAATGATACATCCATCCATTCACACATTCTACCATCTAACCATCCATCCAACCAGTGAACAGTTCAGTTTCCTCAATTCAAAATTTGCTATTGAAGCTTAAAACAATTGAGTGTTAAGTCATGCTTTGCTTTATTACCTGTGTACTCTGAGCACAAATAGGCAAATGTTTACAAATAGAATCTAGTGTTCCTATTGTAGGAATGCATCTTTGTATGTGACAGTGAGCAAATATCATCTTTTAATGTGTGAGCTCAAATGTTTATTAAATGCTTATTGTGAAGCACAACATTTTATGTTTGTTTGTATGTATGTATATATATATATATATATATATATATATATATATATATATATATATATATATGTATGTATGTATGTATTTATTTTAGAACATTGATCCAACTGGACTATTTTTAGGCTCAGCCCAGGATAATGCAAGTAGAAGTGCAGATGGAACAGCATAAAAAATGTTTAACAAAACAATTTTAGTCAATGAAATCAATATTAAACACTGGTAAGTGTATTAAGCATTTGTACATACAAATCAACACTATTGGGATTCACAGTAGAAGAATAATAACTTTTTGAAGATGTTTATGAAGATAATGCTGTCTTTAACAATTGTACTTTATCAAAAAAAGATGTACAAATGATTTTTTTCACCCAAGCCAGTAATACTAGGCTAGAGGCATGGCTAAATATATTACTACATGGTGCAGGTTACATCATGGTGATCTACATGTAGGTTTTTGATTTCTACACCTAGGTTACTACTGGCCATCCAGGGCCTTAGATCCACAGACCTATTTCCTTGTTATAAAATACTTGCGGAGTAAGTTTTCACTTAAACATATGAAAATATGAGCAGTGAGTACTAACTGAAATGGCGAGAACAGGATGCTATTAATCATGCAAACTCAGACAACAAAAAGTCTGTCAAAGAGTTAGAAAAGCTGAGTTTCAGAGCTGGCTGTAAAACTTTTTTGTAAGATCATTTTTATGCATGTGCAAAGTACTACCACATTTTAAATTATATAATAAGGAACAGAAAAAAAATAGATGCAAAAGCTGATCTCTTTAAATTTTCCTCTTTACAGCAGCCTAAATCCCAAAAACAGTGCACTTATTCCTCTGTACTTTACACATCATATTGATTATTTATATTTACATATTGTACTGTCTTACACATACCACCAAGAAGAAAAGAAACTCTGTACTTCTTTTTCAGCTGCTGTGTCACATCACAAAATTAGGCCGCCAAGCAAATAAAATAATCCACAACCGGTCAACCTGTTTACTTACTAAACTGGCTGCAACTGTTTGCTTCTCACTCTTTTCCCAGCACATAGAGCCCAGGAAGAGAGCGACAACCAATCAGCAGCCATTTAACCCATCCACGTCATGTACGGACATGGCAGTCCGAACCCCTTCCAATTCTATGCAGTTCCAAACTGAATAGACTGCTGGGCATCACACTGATGCCTTAATTTGTTATCCGGACTGCAGCGCTTGAGTGGATCTTTTAGAGAAATAGAAAAAAAAACGTTCTTTTTTTAAAACCCAGAAATTGAAAGTGCGCATGCTCATACTCGCAGATGAGTCAGTCAGGGTAAAGCAGCTGGCTGATAAGAGAAAGACAGTAAAAATTAAATTATAAGTTATAACTAAAAAGTACTTTTTTTTTTCTTGCTGGGGGGCTGCAGTCCTGCAGTCCGACGGCACGAGCCGCACCTGCTTGGCACTCTCATCTATTATATCAGTTGTAATGTGGTCAGTATAACCCCTCTCTCTAAAACTCTGTCTCAAGTCAGTACTCTCTTGATCAAAGTCCTCGTCTGTTGCTGTTAACCTATATGCTCTCAATGTTTGCCCTTTTACAACATTTTTAAAAATGTGTCTGGGGTGCATGCTCTCTTGGTGCAGAATGGTATTTCTATGACACTCCTTTCGATATAATTTGGTAGTTATTTGACCCTCTCTTGTCTTGAACACCTTTACATCTAAAAATTCCATTTCATTTCAAAGGTTAGAAAGGATGTATTGGTGTTAACATCATGGTAAAACCTATCAAGTTCTTCCTGGCTACCATCCCATAACAAAAAGAAGTCATCTATGAAACACTTATAGAATAGTGCCATTGCTTATGCTGTTATTCTCCCATAAGGCCTTGACTAAGTCTGTGTAGCTGTTGGCACTAGAAGTGCCCATGGCCACCCCTTCTTTTTGTAAATACAAAGTATGGTCAAATAACATAAAATTGTTCATGAGCACCTGCTCCATCAATAGACAGATTCATTCTATTTTTGTCTGTGTATAAGTGCCATCCTTAGTAAAATATTCCCTTAACATGTCAACTCCCAAATCATTGGGAATTGATGTAAAAAGGAATAGACATCTAGTGTAACTAACTTCACATTATCCAGATTTAAATTAATGCTTTTCAAAAAAAATCATATAATTGGTTTAAGAACTGTTTGGTATCCCTTAGAATAGTTGCATTCTTGTCTACTAAGGTCTTAGTGTTCTAAGTATATGGATATTGGTTCTGTTGCCCAATTCTTACCTGAGACTATAGGTCTTGGATTCACTGGATCCTTGTGTATTTTAAGAATCCCTTGAATAATAGGGGTAAGGGAGCTATTCACTTTGAGATAGTTATACAGGTCTTCCGTTATCTAACTGTCTAGTAAACACTCATATAACACATTTTCCAGTTTTTTAAGAGACTTTCTTTCTGCTTAACAGTAATAATTTCATACACTTTAACATCATTTAACATTTCTTTCATTTTAGTCTCATAATAACTTTTGTCCATAATTACTATGGGTCCTCCAGTGTCTGTTGGTGTTATTATAATACTTTTGTCCTCCTTTGTCTGTTGGTGTTATTATAAAACTTTTGTCCTCCTTTGTCTGTTGGTGTTATTATAATACTTTTGTCCTCCTTTGTCTGTTGGTGTTATAATACTTTTGTCCTCCTTTGTCTGTTGGTGTTATTCATAGGTTCATAGGTTCAAAGATTAGTACTAAGCTAACTGCCCTTGCGAGCCATTTTAAGCCTAGCCAATTATCACTTGTGAGATTCAAACCCTGCACTTTGTGTTTGTAAGGCAAACACCTTAACCATTAGGCCACCCTCCCAACCCTGTATTGTAATACTTTTGTCCTCCTTTGTCTGTTGGTGTTATTATAATACTTTTGTCCTCCTTTGTCTGTTGGTGTTATTATAATACTTTTGTCCTCCTTTGTCTGTTGGTGTTATTATAATACTTTTGTCCCCCTTTGTCTGTTGGTGTTATTATAATACTTTTGTCCTCCTTTGTCTGTTGGTGTTATTATAATACTTTTGTCCTCCTTTGTCTGTTGGTGTTATTATAATACTTTTGTCCTCCTTTGTCTGTTGGTGTTATTATAATACTTTTGTCCTCCTTTGTCTGTTGGTGTTATTATAATACTTTTGTCCTCCTTTGTCTGTTGGTGTTATTATAATACTTTTGTCCTGCTTTGTCTGTTGGTGTTATTATAATACTTTTGTCCTGCTTTGTCTGTTGGTGTTATTATAATACTTTTGTCCTCCTTTGTCTGTTGGTGTTATTATAATACTTTTGTCCTGCTTTGTCTGTTGGTGTTATTATAATACTTTTGTCCTCCTTTGTCTGTTGGTGTTATTATAATACTTTTGTCATCCTTTGTCTGTTGGTGTTATTATAACACTTTTGTCCTCCTTTGTTTGTTGGTGTTATTATAATACTTTTTGTCATCCTTTGTCTGTTGTTGTTATTATAATACTTTTGTCCTCCTTTGTCTGTTGGTGTTATTATAATACTTTTGTCCTCCTTTGTCTGTTGTTGTTATTATAATACTTTTGTCCTCCTTTGTCTGTTGGTGTTATTATAATACTTTTGTCCTCCTTTGTCTGTTGGTGTTATTATAATACTTTTGTCCTCCTTTGTCTGTTGGTGTTATTATAATACTTTTGTCCTCCTTTGTCTGTTGGTGTTATTATCATACTTTTGTCCTCCTTTGTCTGTTGTTGTTATTATAATACTTTTGTCCTCCTTTGTCTGTTGGTGTTATTATAATACTTTTGTCCTCCTTTGTCTGTTGGTGTTATTATAATACTTTTGTCCTCCTTTGTCTGTTGGTGTTATTATAATACTTTTGTCCTCCTTTGTCTGTTGGTGTTATTATAATACTTTTGTCCTCCTTTGTCTGTTGGTGCTATTATAATACTTTTGTCCTCCTTTGTCTGTTGGTGTTATTATAATACTTTTGTCCTCCTTTGTCTGTTGGTGTTATTATAATACTTTTGTCCTCCTTTGTCTGTTGGTGTTATTATAATACTTTTGTCCTCCTTTGTCTGTTGGTGTTATTATAATACTTTTGTCCTGCTTTGTCTGTTGGTGTTATTATAATACTTTTGTCCTCCTTTGTCTGTTGGTGTTATTATAATACTTTTGTCATCCTTTGTCTGTTGGTGTTATTATAACACTTTTGTCCTCCTTTGTCTGTTGGTGTTATTATAATACTTTTTGTCATCCTTTGTCTGTTGTTGTTATTATAATACTTTTGTCCTCCTTTGTCTGTTGGTGTTATTATAATACTTTTGTCCTCCTTTGTCTGTTGTTGTTGTTATAATACTTTTGTCCTCCTTTGTCTGTTGGTGTTATTATAATACTTTTGTCCTCCTTTGTCTGTTGGTGTTATTATAATACTTTTGTCCTCCTTTGTCTGTTGGTGTTATTATAATACTTTTGTCCTCCTTTGTCTGTTGGTGTTATTATCATACTTTTGTCCTCCTTTGTCTGTTGTTGTTATTATAATACTTTTGTCCTCCTTTGTCTGTTGGTGTTATTATAATACTTTTGTCCTCCTTTGTCTGTTGGTGTTATTATAATACTTTTGTCCTCCTTTGTCTGTTGGTGTTATTATAATACTTTTGTCCTCCTTTGTCTGTTGGTGTTATTATAATACTTTTGTCCTCCTTTGTCTGTTGGTGCTATTATAATACTTTTGTCCTCCTTTGTCTGTTGGTGTTATTATAATACTTTTGTCCTCCTTTGTCTGTTGGTGTTATTATAATACTTTTGTCCTCCTTTGTCTGTTGGTGTTATTATAATACTTTTGTCCTCCTTTGTCTGTTGTTATTATAATACTTTTGTCCTCCTTTGTCTGTTGGTGTTATTATAATACTTTTGTCCTCCTTTGTCTGTTGGTGTTATTATAATACTTTTGTCCTCCTTTGTCTGTTGGTGTTATTATAATACTTTTGTCCTCCTTTGTCTGTTGTTGTTATTATAATACTTTTGTCCTCCTTTGTCTGTTGGTGTTATTATAATACTTTTGTCGTCCTTTGTCTGTTGGTGTTATTATAATACTTTTGTCCTCCTTTGTCTGTTGGTGTTATTATAATACTTTTGTCCTCCTTTGTCTGTTGGTGTTATTATAATACTTTTGTCCTCCTTTGTCTGTTGGTGTTATTATAATACTTTTGTCCTTCTTTGTGTGTTATTGTTATTATAATACTTTTGTCCTCCTTTGTCTGTTGGTGTTATTATAATACTTTTGTCCTCCTTTGTCTGTTGGTGTTATTATAATACTTTTGTCATCCTTTAAGTCATTTAAGGCTTTGTACCCCCCTCTGGACATATTAAAAAGGGGGTGCACTTTTCATTATCTAATACTTTAAATATTTCTTTTTCACATAAGCTACTAAATACATCTACAATGGGGTGACTAGGGGGGATAAATGTACTAGGTTTTTTTCAAAACAGTCACTTCCTGGTTACAATTGTTCCCAAATAAAAGTCTTAGCAACACATTCCTGCTAAACATTTTCAAGTCTATTATACCGTCAGTTACCTCAGTAGTTTGTACAGGTATGAATGAGAGGCCTCTATTCAGCATCTTCATTTCATCCCGAGTCAGTGTTCTGGTAGAAATATTCCAGACTAGGGGTCTTTCATTCTGTTGCTGTTCCATCCCTTCTTTGATGTCTTCTCATTCAGTATTGCCTGCTGCCCTTTTCTTTTGAATCCTCCTCTGCTCCATGATCTGCCCCTCTGGGACCCTTGTTGAGCTAGCATTAACTTGGTAGGAAATAGCTGAAAAAAACTTTCTTCCTGGGGAGGTTTTCCCTTCAGTAAATCCTTTGTTGAAGCAGATGGTAATATTGGTGGTGTTTTTAAAATATTTGCGGTCGTTTCCATTGTTTCCTTGCCGTTTATCTTCTCACTTGTGCTATTTTCACTTTGCATACAAGAAACTGTTTGCTGTTTAGATAAACCAACTGAATTAGCCTTCGGACTTGGCCCCAAGATGTCCTGTACGTTATTTATGCGTGATGTCACTGAATGGCCATCTTCCATATTATTTAAGGTGGTTCCTCTGTTGTTTGCAGGTTCAATGTGTGTTCGTGGCCATACGAACACATGGCTCTCCTTAAAATCCCTTCAATCTCATTCTAGTTTACCAAATTTTTGCCGATATAGTCTTTTTTCAGAGACACCAAATCCATTATATTGGTTAGTTTCTCATGAACCAAGGCAGATGGATAGCCTTTATATAATTGTTCTTGCTGAGTTAGAATTTTCTCCCTGCTGGTTTCTTCATCTCTTCCTATTTATTCAGTAATAAGCCTCACGTAATTGAAGCTTAATTCCAAGTTAAGTTGTTGCCAAGAGTATACCAGTCAAAATGATAGTGTTATTGTTACTAGCACTGAACATCATTCATACCCTCAGTCTAATGAAAATGACTTGAGTATTCAGATATTTAATGAGAAGAATTTCTGTAGTGCATTTATTACAACTTTTAATAATAGTAGTAAGAATGTTGCTGATTCAAGAACTGGGTTGTATTAGCCAATAACAAAGATACTAGACAAATAGTAGGTGAATCTCTCATTATTGTGTATAAAAAAGGTAAAACCATAAAAAATATTCTGGATTATACACATTCTGGCCCTCAAAATGGGTATATGAAAAAAACGTGGTTCATGCAATTATTGTCCTTAATATAACTGTGAAAATGAATAATAAAGGTGTATGTATTACAGAGAAAGTTGTGTATTGTGCAGTTTGCAGAAAATGTCCCTGTTTTTATGTAGGTAAAATGGAGTATAAATTGAAGAGCAGAATTTATGAACATGTAAGTGACATAAAAAATAGAAAAGAGACTAATGCTCTAGCTAGACACAACATGAAATATCCTGCCCACATGTTTAAATTTATAATATTGGAAGTAATTATGCCAGATGCAAGGGGTGGTCCATGGGCACTCATATTAGAAAAGCAAGAAGCCTTATGGCAATTAAGAATGAATGCCCTACAATGGCCAGGGTTAAATGACTGTTTTTCACTTGCATATTTTTTTAAAATTAAAAGCATTGGAGAGATGAATTATAACGTATTTTATATACATGAGGTTTGGATTTTATGTATTTCTATATTATTCTATTTAATATTTTAGCATTAAGTATTGATATTGGTATTTTTAAGGATGTTTTAATTAGATATGTAAGGGGAGGGGGGGCGTATTTTATGATTGTTTGCTATTTAAACTTAACTGGTTTTAGCAATTAATTAATTCTGAAGAAGATTGAGCAGGGATGAAAGCTTGTGTTACATTGTGTGGATCCATTTTTTTGGAGTAAACAACTTGTGCAATACCTTTCTTGTGGTACTACTTAATATTTGGACAAATACCAGCTGATTCTCCTGCTCCGTTTGTGCTGATTTGTTTTTTTTTTTTTTTGTTTATTTGTGCTTTTTTTGACAAGTTCTGAAACTGAGCTAATGCTTGGTTACCAAGACCAATGTCAGTAAGGGCTTGTACTAGTTTAAGATGGTTGACTATATCACAGGCCTTTGATAGGTCCAAGAATATGGCAGAAGTTAGACTGACTGTGTGTTTGCTTTGGTTGATGAGGTTTGTAAAAGAGAGTAGGGTGGTGGTTGTGCTATGAGAAGGCCGAAATCCATGTTGGGTAGAAGTTGGTTGTTAAGCAGGTATGGCATAAGCTAGTGGTGTATACATTTCTCAAGTATTTTAGCTAGTGGAGGCAAAATGGCTAAGGGGCGATAGTTGGTGAGGTTGATGGAGGTACCATCTTTATGGAGAGGGATAATATAGGAGGTCTTCCAGATGGGTGGTATTGAGGTTTCTCAGATATATCTGTTTAGAAGGATGGATATAGGGAAGTCAAGTTCATTGGCAGACAATTAAAGGTATTCATCATGTATCTCATCAGCTGCTAGTAGGTGTACATTTGGATAGCAGCCTTTTGACATAGTTGGTAGGGATGGGTTGAAATTGGAAGGTTGTTTTGGGTCTATCTACAGGTTCTGGGTAATTAGTGGTGGTAGATGTGGGCTGTTTTTGAACAAGATTAGAAATAGTTTCTATGAAGTATTTGTTAAATGTGTCTGGTGTATTTGTGATTTCAATATTGAAGATTGGAGGTTCATAGGCTCATAGGTTTGTACTAGGCTATCATTATGCCATTACAATTCCCTGGCTATTTCTTCCCACAGTATTTACTTCCCTGGACCCCTGTCTAGCAGGGTGACTGACGTGATCCCTGGGGTGCATTTCCTATCTCCCATCCAATCATCAAGGTTCCTTTTGAAGAGGGCCAAAGAGGCGCTCTGCTTAACAGGTATGGACAGTCTATTCCAGAGTCTGTGGAGTCTCTGGGTCAGGAGCCTATCCCTCCAGCATGTTTTGTTCATTATGATGACAAGGTTTAGATCCCTGGAGCATGTGTCTCTGAGGGATTGGGATTTCTTTAAGTGTAGCATGTCCAACAGCTCTGGGTTTGACATGGACTTATATGTTAAGCAGAGATCACCTCTGAGTAGACGATATGCGACAGAGTATAGGTGGAGTTTTTTTAGATGGTCAGCATAGGGCATCTGCTTTAGGCCTGTGATTCTTTTAGTGAGGTATTTCTGCAGTCTTTCCAGTTGTTGCAGATGTCTTGAGAGGTACATACCAAATGGGGCATTGTATTCTATAATGGGTCTAATGAGGGATGAGTACAGTGGGACAATGATCTCCTTTTTTCTGGATGAAAAGCCCTTAATGATGAGGTGTGCCACATAGAAGGATTTTCTGACTGTTGTGGCAATGTGGTTATCGAAAGTGAGACCACTGTCCACCTGTGTCCCTAAGTCTCTTATCACACTTTCAGTGTTTAGTGTACTACCACCTATGTGGTAATTCATGGGTACATGTTTTTTTCCCAAAGGGGATAACTATACATTTCTTGGCAGTGAGCTTGAGCCCATGGCTCTGGCACCAAGCATCTGTTTATCTGTAAGGCCCTTTTATAGAATATCCACATCATTTGGGTATTTTCAATAATAGCTCCCAGTTTGTAGTCATCTGCAAACTTTGTTAGCCAGAGTTCCTTAGTGTTGGCCTGTACTTCAGAGAAGTAGATGCCAAACAAGAGCGGTCCCAGGACTGAACCCTGAGGTACTCCACTTGTCACTTGTCTGGAGCTGGATTTGGAGTTGGCTACTTTTACATTGTGGGTTCTGTCAGTAAGCCAGTTGGCAACCCATCAAGTGACATAGGCATTAATGCCCAAATTCGTAAGTTTATCTATGATTCCAGAGTGAGGGATGGTGTTGAAGGCCTTGGTGAGGTCCAGATAGGCTGCATGGATCACCTTACCCTTGTCCATGGCTATGGAGACTAATTTGAAGAAGTCAATCAGGTTCACGAACCCAAACTGCGGGGGGGGGGGAGATCCAGTGTTTGAAGGTTGACAATGTCTTTGTTTATTTTTTGTCTTTTGTTTAGGTGGGGTAGAGGGTCTGCCAGGGTTGAGTAGCTTATTTATTCCTGCCCAGAATTTCTTGAGGTTGTTGTGATGTTTGTTTTGTAGCTGTAAGGAATAATTATTTTTACCTAGGAGAACTGCTTTTTTGTGTCATTCCTACATTTTTGGAATTGTTTCTCAGTTGCTGGGGTTTTTGTGGCTCTCATAGGTTCATAGTTAGGTACTAGGCAATTGGTCATAGGGCCTATATAAGCCTAGCCAAAAGGTGCCCTGGCTTTCGCCACCCAAGATAATTATTTTCCTGTGCCCATGTCGAGCAGAGCCACAGAGGTGATCCCAGGGGTGAATTTCCTATTTCCCATCCAATCATCAAGATTTCTCTTGAAGAGTGCTAATGAGGAGCTTTGTTTGATAAAGATATTGACAGGTGAGTCTCCAGTGATACCAGGCTTTGTTCCTTTATGATATTCTATTTTTAATCTCTCTTGTAAGCCAAGGGGATGTTTTCATTTTGAGTTTAATGGTCTGGGCTGGAGCATGGGCATTTAGGATTTCTAGGAAAGGCTTCTCTAGAAGTAGTGCTTTTAGTATGTTCCAGTTATGGTGCTTTAGCTTGAGTTTGAATTTGTTGGAGTCAATGTCTTTTGTGTTACGGGTTGTTTGTAATATGGGGGTAGGGTCAGCCTGGATTTTGAATTTTAGTAGGAGAGTGGGTTGATGGTTGCTAACAGAGTCCAGGAGGATGCCTGCTTGGTAAAAGGTGTTGGTCGCATTTCTTAAGATCCAGTCTAGGATTTTTGCAGCTCCTACTCTAGTGCTTGATTGGATGACTTGTGAGAAACTGTAGATGTTGATATGGTTTGTGGGGTTAATAGCTGAACATGTGCTCCAATCTATATTAAAGTCACCAAAAATGATAGCTTCCTGGGGCAGGTTTTGACTTGTCCATTGTAGGAAGGTTTCTGGTGTATAGCATGTGATAATGTTGATTGACTTTTTGTTGCTAAGTTTGAGTTTATCTAGGAGGAATTCAGAGTTATTGAAGGAAGGGACTTGTGGCTTAATAGTGGTGACAGTTAGGATATTTTTATAGAGTAATGATACCCCCCCTGTTTATATAGTCTATCATGGCATATCTATTATGGTATCTAGTAGGAAGGAACTCATTGTCTACTGTAGTCGGCTTTAGCCAGATTTCAGTAAGACATAATATATCGGGGGGTAGGTGGATAGTAGTGCAAGCAATGGGTGTACCTTATTGTTAATACTTTTAATATTTAAGCTCAGAATTGGGAGGCTGGTTTTTGGTCTAGTAGTGGGTAGATGGCTACAGGAAAAGGTTGAATTAGTTATTGTAGTTTGCATAGGGTTAGGCCCTGGATTTGGATGTATGTCTCCTGCTTGGATCAATTGGTAGTTTATATGGTGTAAGAGTTTGGAAAGTTTAGTTAGGATGGCTATATACTTTGTTGTTGGTGAGCTAGGAGTGACTGGGAGTAAAATGAGTGAGTTAGGTACTATCATAGTGTGATGGTATAGGCTTGGGGACATGTGATTGGGAGTAAAATGAGTGAGTTAGGTACTATCATAGTGTGATGGTATAGGCTTGGGGACATGTTGGCTGTAGTGAGGAGTATGAGGAATATACGTAGAGGTATCTTTTGTTGGGGTAGCATAGGTAGCATTTAGTGTGGTTTGGTAGGAAGTGAGGTAGAGGGTTAATGTTAAGATAAACAGGATAGTGAGATTGCATGAAAGGATAGTGGTTATTCTATGATTATGTGATGGTTTCATTTTTGCAGGTGGGGATATGGAGGGGATGTAATTTGGTATAGGTTAATGGAGGGTAGTGAGAGGGAGTGTCTAATCTGTGATTGGTTGGAGTTTTGGTGGGTGGAAATGGCTAGATATAAAACAAAGGGTAGTGGGGATGGGTGGGAAATGGGGGCATGGTAGGGGAGTGGAGTGAACCCGAGTGTTAGTGAGGGCAAACGGAGCAGAGCAGCACCGAGATCTGCAGGTAAGGATCTTCAAATAAAACTATCAATAAGCTTAACGAGGGTATGGTACATCAATAAAATATTTATTTATTGAAATCTGACTACTGAGAAGCCAATTGCAAGATATAAGTTGGTTAAATGTGGGGGCCAGCAAGGAGCTTTCAAATAAGGGAGGGACTAAGACACAGTTAGGTACTAAACTTAATGTTACAGCAGTACCAGGACACTGGCTCCTGTAGCTTAAAAAAGCTAGGTTGGGCTGTAATTGTTCTTGTGGGAGAGGGGGAGGATCAGAATAGGCCAGACAAGTGGTGGATAACCAATAGCATGATAAAAAGGGCTGGCACTGATTTCACAGATATGCAAGTCCACAGAAGCAATAAGAAAAGTCAGTAGGTACTCTGACTTGCTTATTTTGCATACCTTTCTTACTGAAATAAAATAAACAAATTTTACCAAGGAGTTACGTGGAAATTAGGAAGACAATAATTTATAAGAGAAAATGTTTAGTAGAAGTAGAAAAACAGCAGGGCATACAAATAGTTAAAACAGCATATAAAGACATACTGCAGTTAGAAGTACAGAATGGGGTGGGGGAGCTCATGTCCTAAAACAATCAGGAAAAACAGTAGGTACTTTGGACTTACTTGTTTTGCATACCTTTCTTTTGAAATAAAATAAAAAAAACACTTGTACCAGGAGTATGTGGGATTTAGAAAGACCACAGTTTATACAGGAAAGGGTTTAGTAATACTAGAAAAACAGCATGGCTTTCAAATAGTTAAAACAGCATGCAAAAGGAGGCTGCTGGTAGGAAGTACAGGATTGGGGGCAAGCCATGGTGGGGTGCTTTAATTAAAAATAGAAATTAAACATGAGCTAGCAATTAATTTTGTCCAGAGGATAAAACATACTTCCTGAATATTATGAAAATAGCATTGATCCTGAGGTTGCCCAGTTCTGTTAAAGAGCACTGCAGGCCGGTAGATCAAACTTGGTTTGGCGGAGATCCAGGGAAAAGTAGATTAAAAGGAAAAGCTGGGAAGAAAAATTAGCAACATTAACACTCTCTCTCTCTCTCTCTCTCTATATATATATATATATATTATTTTTTTCACAGGCAATTTATCTACTATCTGACACAAAAAGCCCTCATTATCATAAAAATACTCAAAGCTGTTTTTTTCCTTTCTCTTATTGCTTTTTTAATACACTCTCCCAAGTATCAATAAAGGACATTTTCTTTCACTGTTTTTATATACTGGCTCTTTCTTTCTAAGTTCCTCATTAATATTAGTCTTCCATGTTATTGTTTTTAATTCTTTCAACATTTTCAATAAATCTTTTTCTTTTATTTTACTAATACTCATGCACACATCTTCATATTTAAAAAGTAACATTCCTATCACATAATTTCTTATATGAACATGTATTAATAGGTTCATAGGTATTTACTAGGCTAATGACCACAGGGGCCTTTTTAAGCCTAGCCATGCATCCCAAATCTCTGACAATTTCTGGTATCCTTGATAAGTGTAAACAGGGGCTTGAGAGATGAAATATTTGCAAGCAGGGGCCTGAGAAATTTACCATTTACAAGTTGCCATTGTCCATTAGAGACATAGGTGCCAAACTAGGGTTGAAATTTGTGTTTCCCATCCAGTTGTCCAAGCTAAACTTGAATTGGGTTAGGGAGAAACTCTGCTTTACATGGATGGGGAGCCTGTTTCAGAGGTTTAGTCTCTGGGATACATACTTATCTCTCCAGCAGGTCCTATTTATATTACAAACAAGGTTTAAGGTTTTAGAACAGGTAGTTCTGGTACTGTTTGTTTTGTGGTTATGCAGGAGGTCCATCAGAGTGAGGTCTGACATTGCCCTGTATGCATACCTCTCAACTTTTTAGAGCAAGAAATCTGGACAAAACTTAACATAATGGGGGACAACAGCCCCAAAAATAGAGACAGAGTTTAAATATCGCTCTTATAATTTTAGAAAAATGCTAGAATAACAGGATTTAACAGGATTTCTGTTATCGTGCATTTTCTGAAAGATATAAACTCTGAAATTCAAATTTATGTCAGTATTTAGTGACTTCAATCCTCAGTGCTTTTACAGAAAACCACAAATTTTATGAGGAGCATACTGAAAATTTGAGGCAAAAATCTGGACAGTTGAGAGGCATGACTGTATACCAGGTATAGATCTCCCCTCAAAAGCCTGTAGCAGACAGAATATAGGGATAGGGCCTTAAGGCAGTCTGCATTTTACTTCCCCCTGTCTTCTTTTACTGAGGAACCTCTGTGGATGTTCAAATCGGTGGATATGCCTCATTAGCTACATACCAAAGGGGGGCATTATACTCAACGATAAGTCTGATGAATGCCAAATACAGTGAAACAATTACTTCCTTGGAACTAGATGCCATAACTTTGTTTATAAGTTGCCCAACATAGAATGATTTCCTCACTACTGTAGACGTGTGATGGTCAAAGGCTAGATTACTGTCTATATTTGTCCCTATATTGACATTAGCCTTGTCTTCAGAGAAATACATGCCAAAAAGGAGCAGTCCAAGGACTGAGAGACTCCACTTGTTTAGTAACTGATTTCTCCTTTTCTCTCCAGGTCCACAATAAGACTTCCCACTGGCACAGCTATGGGGTCCATATTTCAGCCTAGTGGGCAAGCTAAAACCTCCAGCACCCTCTCTGTCCAACCAGTACTGCGTATCCCTGCCCAAGTAGCTCACACACACACACACACACACACACACACACACACACACACACACACAAAACCACTTTGAGATAAGAGTTTATACAACCACACAGACACTCCTTGGGAAGGCTGGCACAGGTTCCCCAGCTGTGCCTCTTTTACCCAGACTATACAGTAGAAATCACTGCCAACACCCAGCTAATATTTATCAGCTGCTCAAAGGCCCTTATGAAAGGGTGTCCAAATTTACTGTGCAATATTATTATCCAAATGGTAAGTGCAACCAGTCAAGACTTATTTGGAGTGACTTGGACAGTATCACTATATACATGCAATGTACTCTTAGAGCTTAAATTATCTCTACACAAAACAGCCACAGTTGAAAGGCTTAAAAGTATTTAATATTAAATAATAAAAACACAAGACAATACTTCTTACTAACATTGTTAGTCAGGAGTTCAGAGATCACAAATAAATATTTAAAATAATACAATAGAAAAGTTCTGACATCAACACAGTAAAACACTTAGTCTAATCTTCCTAATTCCTAGCTATTTCTAAGAGAAAACACAATTCTAAAATCCTACTTACACATAGACACAGGCAGAGTGGTGAGTTGGATGTTCTCAAGACAAATGCTCTAATGCTCTCATTATTTCTGTCCTTAAATTGATAACACAGTACCACTGATTCATTTCAGATTGCATAATTTCTTTCTGGTTCCCAGGCTAACAGACTCTCAGAGGTTAATAGCCCCTTTGGTCTTGCAGCTAGTCAGGAACCAGAACAATAAAATAAATTATACATGCAAATTCTAGCCATTAACTCTGGCCTCAAAACAATAGGCAGAATTCCTTCATCCAGTCATATGTAGAGGTGGACTCTCAGTTCTAACTTCCTGGGTCCTGTCTGAGAGCCAGGTGGCTATCTACCAGGTGACATACGGGTTTGTACCTAACCTGTTGTATTTGTTAACAATGCCTGATTGGGTAGTCCACCAGGTTGAGTAGGCATGACCTGCCCTTGATGAAACCAAACTGGGTTGGTTCCATTGTCTGGAGGTTTACTGTATTACTATTGATCATTCCAGGATAATTCTTTCCATGGCTTTACATAAACAACTAGTGAGACTTATGGGTTTGTAGTTTCCATGGTCTGTAGATGGCCCACCTTTATGCAGAGGGATGACTGTTGCTGTTCTCCATTCATTTGCACAAAGTCTGTTTGGAGGCTTCAGTTAAATATCATTTCCAGAGGGCCTGATAGGTCACATTTCATGCTATTTAAAAGGTATCATGGGGATAATGTCTGGGCCCACTGATACAGTGTTCTGGGCCTTAGAGAGAGCTTTAAAGACCTGTTCTCTACAGATAGTATGAAAGTTATATTTGATGGTATTTCCTGAGGTGAAATTTAGGGGGAGAGAAGAGTAAATTAAAAGGGGAATTTGTCTGCCAAAGGTTTTCTATATCTTCTGGCTGAGTATAGGTGGCTTCATTCACAATGAGCTCTGCCCACACTTGTTTATTGCCTTTGAGGCTTTGAGGCTGCAGACATATGGGAAGCTAGGTGAATGCTGCCAGCCTAGACAGATAACATTTTGTAAGTAATTCTGTAATTTGCAAATATTAACATAAGCCACAGGCTTGTTCTCTTAAATGGGAAAAATGGTGTTAAATATGGAACTGCAAAAATGTAACAACAGTGCACTCTACTGTAACAAAGCTGACAAGTCAATTCTTTGATGTCAAAACTCAGAGCCGATATGTCTGGATGAAGGAATTCTGTCTATTTTTTTGAGGCCAGAGTTAATGGCTAGAATTTGCATATATAATTTCTTTTATTGTTCTGGTTCCTGACCAGTCTGTGAGAGTCTGTTAGCCTGGGAACCAGAAAGAAATTATGTAATCTGAAATTGATCAGTGGTACTGTGTTATCAATTTAAGGACAGAAATAATGAGAGCATTAGAGCATTTGTCTTGAGAACATCCAACTCACCACTCTGCCTGTGTCTATGTGTAAGTAGGATTTTAGAATTGTGTTTTCTCTTAGAAATAGCTAGGAATTAGGAAGATTAGACTAAGTGTTTTACTGTGTTGATAGAACTTTTCTATTGAATTATTTTAAGTATTTCTCTGTAATCTCTGAACTCTTGACTAGCACTGTGTAGTAAGAAGTATTGTCTTGTGTTTTTATTATTTATTATGAAATATTTTTAAGCATTTCAACTGTGGCTGTTTTGTGTAGAGATAATTTAAGCTCTAAGAGTACATTGCATGTATATATTGATACTGTCCAAGTCACTCCAAATAAGTCTTGACTGGTTGCACTTACCATTTGGATAATAATATTGCACAGTATATTTGGACACTCTTTCATAAGGGCCTTTGAGTAGCTGATAAATATTAGCTGGGTGTTGGCAGTGATTTCTACTGTATAGTCTGGGTGAAAGGGGCACAGCAGGAGAACCTGTGCCAGCCTTCCCCAGGAGTGTCTGTGTGGTTGTATAAACTCTTATCTCAAAGTGTGTGTGTGTGTGTGTGTGTGTGTGTGTGTGTGTGTGTGTGTGTGTGTGTGTGTGTGTGTGTGTCAGCTACTTGGGCAGGGACACGAAGCACTGGTTGGACAGAGAGGATGCTGGAGGTTTTAGCTTGCCCACTAGGCTGAGATGTGGACCCTAAAGCTGTGCCAGTGGGAAGTCTTATTGGGGACATGGAGAGAAAAGGAGAACCAGTCCCAGACTGGCTGTGATCTCTGTGTGCTCTTAAGGGAAATTGTACTTTACTGTGTGTGTATTTATTATCCTTTCCCTATAGAGACACCCCTCACTGGTGTTAATGGTGAGGATTGAGGGTCCTTGATTGTTGAGTCATTGCACGGTCATCACAACATAGCTAAAGCATGCCTTGTGGCTGTCCTTGGCCTTGGAGGCCAAATTTGCCTCAAATATGGCTTTGGTAGAGTTTATTTGTCCTCTGTTTAGTTTGATGAGAGTGCTTGTATCCTGCTGGGTGCTGAATCTTATATTTTTTGCCATAATTTCCTTCCTTCTGTTATACAGCATATTGATTTTAGGATTCCACCAGGGTAGCTTGTTTTTTTGTTAGTTTTGTACTTCCTGCTGGGTACAGCTGCCTCTATGCAGCTATTAACCTGCTTGTATAGGGTTGTTGTGAACAGTTCTGCATAGTCAGCAGTATTCTCAGGGTTTATGGGGGCTTGAAATTTTGCCTACTTATCACTTAATAGCAGGAATATTCCACTTTGGGGGTACAGGTTTTATTTTTGCTTCAAAGGAGACCATTTTGTGGTCTGACCTTACTAGAGAAGACATTACACTGGGGGGAGTGCAGCATTTTCCCATATCAGTGGGGACCAGATCCAGTATGGTTGCACCCCTGGTTGGTGTATTGACAATCTGGGGAGTTTGTGTTTACAAAATCCAGGCATCTCTGTGCATTGTACATTTAGTGTCATATAGGATTCCCAGTTAATAGTGGGGTAGTTAAAGTTGACCATGACTATCAGAATCAGAATCACATTTATTGGCCAAGTATGCACACATACAAGGAATTTGACTCCAGTTTCAGTGACTCTGCAAGTATGAATTATATAAATGACATACATACAACTATCAAGAACAAGACAAATGATATGAATGCAACTATTAAGAACAAGACAAGAAAGTAAATATACATATACATATACATATTTATACAAGGTGCAAAGTGCAACTCAGTATGAGAAATACTGACATAAACTCTGAAAGAAACAAGTATTAACAATATGTAAACAGTACTGCAAAATCCTTGGAGGCTTTGAAAAAAAATACCCCAACCTAATAAGCTGAGTTAATCATTTATGAACTTGATGGCCTATGGAAAAGAAAACTGTTCTTATATCTGCTTGTTTTGGTGCATATTAATCTATAACACCTGGCTTATGGTAATGGTTCAAAAAATGGTGTCCTGGATGAGAAGGGTGAGTGATGATATTCCCTGCCCTTTTCATGACTCTGGAATAGTACAGGTCCTGTAGGGAGGGCAAACTAGCACCAATGATATTTTCATCAGACCTGGCTATTCAATATTACCTGTTTTTGTCATGATTAGATAGAGATCCAAACCACATTGTTAGAGATGAGTTAAGGCAGACTCAATGATATCTGCATAGAACTGAATCAACAGTTCCTGTGGGAGGTTGAACTTCATCAGCTGTTGAAGAAAGTACATTCGCTGTTGTGCCTTTTTTATGATGGACCCTACATTGGTCTCTCACTTCAAGTCCCGGGGGATTATAGATCCCCAAAACTTGAAGAATTATATAACTGACAAGGCAATATTAAATATAAAGAGGGAGGATAATATTGCAGTACCACACCTAAAGTCCACTGTCATCTCTACAGTTTTAAGAGTCTTCAGTTCCATATTATTCTGACTACACCAAAGGACTAGCTGCTCAACCTCCCATCTGTATGCAGACTCATCACCATTCCTGATGAGCCAGATGATAGTTGTATCATGTATGTATTTAATAAGTTTGACAGAGAGGTCCTTAGAGGTGCAATCATTAGTGTAGAGGGAGAATAGCAGTGGGGAGATCACACATCCCTGGGGGCCCATCTGTATTGATCCTGTGATAGCTAGATGTAAATTTCCCCAGTTTCACCTGCTGTTTCCTGTTGGTTAGAAAATTGGTGATCCGTTGACAGGTGGAAGCAGGAATGGAAAGCTGGGAGAGGTTCAAGTGAAGAAGTTCTGGAATTATTGTATTAAATGCAGAGCTGAAGTCCACAAACAGAATCCTTGCATATGTCCCTGGGTTGTCAAGATATTGCGAGATATAATGCAGGCCCATATTAACTGCATTATCCGCTGACCTGTTCTCTTGATAAGCAAACAGAAGAGGGTCCAATGATGGAGCTGTAATATCCTTCAAGTGAGCTAACACCAGCCTCTCAAAAGTCTTCATGACCACTGATGTCAAATCAACAGGCCTGTAGTCAATCAGTCCTGTTATAGTGGATTTATTAGGCACTGGAATGATTGTGTCTTGTTTGAAACATAAGGGAACTTAACACAGCTCTAATGATGTATTAAAAATCCAAGTGAAAACAGGAGCCAGTTGATCAGCACATGTTTTTAAACAGGAGGGTGAAACCCCATCTAGATTAGCTGCTTTCTTAATTTGTTGTCATTTAAAAAAATGATACACATCCTTCTCAGAGATAATTAATGCAGGATGAATGTGAGAATGTGTGGAAGAGAGAGTCATATAAGTCTGACCACTGACAGAGCTAGTCACAGTGCCATTAGTAGCCTCAGGCTTATCAAACCTGTAGTAAAAAGCATTCAAGTCATCAGCCAGCTGGTAATTAGCTGCAGTGTAGGGAGATGGTTTCCTGTAGTTTGTAATGGTTTGTAGACCATGTCACACTGATGCAGGATCATTGGCTAAAAACTGTTTTTTTTTACTTTTCAGAATAGTTATTTTTAGTCACTTTGATTTTTTTTGTCAGTGCGTTCCTTGCCTGTCTAAAAAGTGTTCTATCCCCATTTTTATAGGTTTCCTTGGCTTGATGAAGCTGCTTAAGTTTAGCAGTAAACCATGGTTTGCTGTTGTTAAATTTTAACCAGGTCTTCATGGAGACACACATATCTTCAGAGAAGCTGACATAAGATGTTACTGTGTTTGCCAGTTCATGCAAGTTAGCAGCAGAATCTTCAAAGATACTCCAATCTGTACAATCAAAGCAGGTGTGCAGCTTCAGCTTTGCCTCAATAGTCCACCTTCTCACTGTATTGATCATAGGTTTAACAGATTTTAACTTGCTCTTATAGATAGGAAGCAAATGAATCATACAGTGGTCAGAAAAGCCCAAAGCTGCATGGGGGACAGCACGGTAAGCATGTTTTAGCACTGTATAACAATGATCCAGTGTGTTCCTGTCTCTGGTAGGACGCTTTATATGCTGTGTAAATCTATCAAGTTCATGGCTGAGATTTGCCTTATTAAAATCCCCCAGAATAATCAGAAGGGAGTTTGGATAATTCTGCTCCAAGCACATTATCTGATCAGACAGTTTTTTGTGGTGCTGCCCTCACATGGTATATGGTATTGGGTTTGATGGTGAGTGTTTCCACTAAGCTTAAATACATGGTATGGGTTTTGTGAGCTATAAAGGGGGACCTATAGCTTGGAAGGAAGTGGTATTGGATTTTGCCTATGGTGATTTGAACATGGAGCAGCTCAAGTGCATTGCCTTGTTTGACTAGCCTTGAGGTATATTTATTTTTGATGTAAATTGTGACACCTCCACCTTTAGTCCCTAGCCTTAGAATAGTTTCTGGATGTTATAGGGATGGCTGGGGTTCTGGGTTTTATTTTTACTTCGAAGAAGACTGTTCTGTGGTCTGACCTTGCCAGAGAAGACATGACCCTAAGGAGTGTGGAGCACTCTCCTATATTAGTGAGGAACAGATCCAGTATGTTTATGCCCCTGGTTGACATATTGATAATTTGGTGCAAGGAGCTTGTGTTCACAAAATCCAGGAATCTCTGTGCTGCACATTTGGTGTCATATATGATTCCCATTTAATAGCGGGGTAATTAAAGTCACCCATGAATATGGTATTAGGTTGAATGGGAAGTGTTTCCAGTAAGTTTAAATATATGCTATGGGTTCCCTTTTTTCACAGAGGGGGACCTATAACTTGCAAGGAAGCCTATGGTGATTTGAACATGGAGAAGCTCATCTTATTTGACCACCCTTGAGATATATTTATTTTTTATGTAAATCGAGACACCTCCAGCTTTAGTCCCTGTATGTCTTGTAGCGGGGTCTAAATGTGTGGAAAGAATTATAACTTTGCACTGTCGGCATGGTCTGCATGACTTTCAGTGACCACACAGATGTCAGCATTCTCAAGGGCAAAGAGATCTTCTAGGGAGTGGAGTTTTTTTGTTTAGACTCCTTGCACTGAGCAGTAATACCTTTATATTATCTTGTTTTTTATTTGCTGTGTGGAAGTACTTTCAATTTGGCATTGCCTAAAAAAGATACTAAGGGAGAAGACAATGTTTTAGCTAATATTTGAAAGCCTAGAGGGAAGAGGTGCAGACCACCCCTAGCAAAGCAGTGTGATCTGTTGACAATCTATTTCCATGCTGACAAATATTGCACCTTCTTAGCATGACACAAGAAACTAAGCCAATTATTAAAGTCAGTCATATTTTATTCATATTGTGGCATCATGCTTGGAGAAGGTAAATTGCTACTCAATGCTAGTCTCATACCAGACTGAGACACATATTTCAAGAGCTCCATGATGAATCTCTTTATATAGTGTAGGGATGTTATGTCTCAGGTCACTTACACCTACATGGACTATGACTGAGTCATACTGGTAATTGTGGGCCAATAACCTGAGTGTGTGTGTAATGTGGTGGATCCTAGCCCCTGATAAGCAACTGACCATGACTTTCTCCTTACTCAACCTGCTGAGAGGGACATCAGTGTGTCTCTCACGATGGTGTCTCCAATGACTAGAATGTTGGATTGTGTGGTAGCTCGTCTTATGGGCCTAGAAGTAGAGGCTCCATGAGATGTGGCTGTATGTGTTGATGTGGGTGTTGTTTTGAAAGAGTGCATATGGGGCTGCTGAGGGTATTTGTTATGTGTACTTCATCTAGGAGGTCTTTGTGGTTTAGAAAGTTTACATTTAAGTGCCTCAGCATATGTGTGTCTGTGTCTACTTTGAATTTTGTGTGATGGGTGCAGCACATGTACTACTGACAAACTTATTGACATTAGGAGACATTTTATGTGAAAGCTTTACCTCCAGAGACATTATGTAAATACATCACTCACATACCATAACATTGTGTTTGAAAATTAACTTGTCGTCAGTAAACATGAGGCAATTTCTACATTGCCTCAGGATACCCATATCCATGGAGCTGGTAACAGAGATAGTGGGAAACTTCATATCCATGAAACTGACCCCTTTTTATTGATTTGACAGTTGGAGTGTGAATATAAAGCAATGTCAAGAGTATTTGGTTTGTAACTCTGAGGACAGTGCTTGCCACTGCAAACTAGTTGTCCTATGTGCAACTAGGTAATGGTGAAATGTCAGTTGTGCTTTTTCAGGAAAAATGTCATTCAAGGTGTCTGTGTCTATACAGGACATTACCAAACACTTGAGGGGAAACTTATATGTAGACCCTGACAATTTAAGGATGAGGTATTTAGGCAGATATTCTGAAGTTAGAAACAAGTCAAGCAGTACTTACTGAAAACAAAGAATTAGTTTGTCAAGAATGATGAAAAGACAGGAGGCATGTGAAGGGCTACTGCCTGGCTACTACTAGTGCTGGTCTCACCACAGCTTCACTCTGCTGGGATACAATACTTCCTTGCTTCTTCTCTTACCAGAAGTAAAACATTAGCACCAATCCCAAGCTGAGAACAGGACACAGCCTGTTTGGTGATCCACAGTCTATTCCCAGATGATGCAAGGGTCTGTAGCCTTTTCCTGGTAAATGCCTTTAATAGCAACCAAAATCAATCAAGAATGTCAAGCACACACACTCACTGTCCAACCAGAAACAGTTAAGAATCAATGCACTCTGTTTCTTCTCTGACCATTAGTAGGAAAATAAGCACAAATTCTAAGCTGTCACTTATTAAGCAGTTATTAGGCTTTCCAGTGATCATCAGTTTCCAGGAAATAATGTCCCTGTGCTCCTTTTCTTATCAGGAGAAAACAGAAGCATTAATCCCAAGATGACTACTGAGAGGCAGAATGTGGGCTCTCCAACAACTGATGATCTTGCAATAGATGTTTAAAGGTAAGATGAAAAAAGTGGGTTAATATCCTAAGCACTGCAGTGTGCACTAAGCAGTTTGATATGGAAAATTGGGTAACTAGCTGTCTAAGTGGAGAACCACTAATTTTAAAAGAGCAAGATATATTGAAAGGAGGTGGGTACTTTTGTATTCTGGTTCTATGGAATACAGTGGGATGGCCAATGAATTTAAACAGATGAAGGGAGTGATTTCACAAAATGATAATTTTGTGCTTACTCACAACAGCTAGTGAAAGAGGAGAGGGAAGGAGGTATGTGGTCAAATTAACATAATGGTCAGGGAACTAGAAAAACAGTTGTGTTTAAGTACACAACAGCAACAGGGTGGGAGGGTGGAAAAAAGTTATGTATGACTTACAAGAAAGCCAGCTGTGGTCTCTTTCCAAGTTTTAATATGCAAGGCAAAGCAGGATACAAGTAAAACAGTGTAAACAAAACAAATCACAGTATACAAAATAGAAGAAGGCAATAAAGTAATGCAAAATACAAGAAAGCAAAAGCAAATTAACCTTTCCCTCACAGCAAGTTGTGGCAGAGTGTGGGTGAGCTTTCCCAGTAAAGCTTTGAAATGCTTTACTTTACACCTTAAATAGATGGCTTAATTCCTAGGTCCACTACCTCTGTTCACATATAATTAACTTTAATTCACCTGTTCTAACTTCTGTGTGACTCACAAGAGACACAGCTGTGGTCTCTTTCCTAGTTTAAATATGCAATTAAAAGCAGAATACAAATAAAACACAGCGTACAAATTACTAGTACAAATTATAATAATACCCTAAGGTATATTAAGCAGTCTTACAATAATACTGTACACTTTGTTACAACTTATACTAATGATAGTATGAATATAAGAAGAATCATTAGTAACAATTGGAATGTATTAACTATTGATGAAAGAACAGCAAAAGTAGTAGATTTCTATCCATCTTTTGTATATAGAAACAATAAAAATCTTAAAAGACTATTATGCATAGACTCACAGATTGATGATACACTACACTCAAGTATACCTTTAAGGTTGGGCACTTACCCATGCAAGAAATGTAATATGTGTAGTTATATTACAAAAGAGCAAGTGTTTATTCATCCTTCTTTGAATTATTGCTTTAAGCCAAGATTCTATGCTTCATGCAACAGTTCTAATTTGATATATCTGGCTACTTGCCAGATGTGTCCTGCTTATTACGTAGGTCTTACCAAGCGGGAATTTAAAAAAAAGGATTTATAATCACATTTATGATATTAGGCGTAAGAATGAACTAAATGCATTAGCTAAACACATTATTCAGAACAATAACCATTTGTTTTGTTTTAGAGTGCTATAGATAATTTTGAAAAATGAGAGGGAAGGAAATCATATTAACTTTCTAGAACAAAAAGAATTAGAATGGATTCTTAGATTAAAAGCCCATCAGCCTCCTGGTTTAAATCTGTATGTTTCCCTTAAACCTATATTAAGGGGACGTAGATGATAGAGTATACAGATTATATTTCCCATTCATATTTTAATACATTTTTTGTTTATAATACATATTCTAGATGACATGTACTTGTTATTTTTTATAAAGTATTAATTTTACAATTTTACAATACTTCAGCATCTAGAATTGATTATACATTGCATAAGGGACATGATTATACTTTTTTAATACATCTTTATACTTGTATATGCATTCTATGTATTCTATGCATATATTTACACATTTTATACACATTTTGTATAGTCATCTATTATGTTTTATAATTGATGTTTTATTATCATTTATTATATATTATACATCATTTTTCATCATTTATTGTCTACGTTATATTTATGCTACATTAGGGTATCAGTATGCCTTATAAATCTTGATAAGATGAATTGTAATTTTTGTATTTCTTTATTTATACTATTTGATAATGTACCTACATTCAAGTAATTATTTTATATAAAGGATTTTTAGTTTGGAGCGTAGCTCATGGAATGCCTGATTTTTATGGTAAAAACTATGTGGCTTCTATTGCCATATATCTAAATAATTAGGTGCATTCTCTTTAAGTATTTTATGCTTTAGTTTTAATTGATAAAATGACTTACTAATTTGTTAATTGATTGGTGTCCACAACCTAGATCCTGTGTATATAAGCTTGATGCCTTTCATTATGTGTTAGATCTGAAGAAGCGTATATTTTATACGCGAAAGCGCTCATCATACTTGTTGGGAATAAAAGCTTTTTTATTCAAGTGGACATTGCCAGTTTGCATTTGTGGTATACCTGCTCGTCTTTATTGCTGTACAGCGTAAAGAAAACAAATCACAGTATACAAAATAGAAGAAGGCAATAAAGTGATACAAAATATGAAAAAGCAAATGCAAGCTAACCTTTCCCTTACAGCAAGTTGTGGCAGAGTCTAGATGAGCTTTTCCAGTAAAACAACAATCCTAATAGTTAACTCTCTGTACAAGTAGTTAACATACATACATTACCTAAGTAAGCTAATTTCCCTAATACAATATTCAATATGTGTATTGAATCCAGAAATAGATTTTAATTTATTAAATTCACCCCCATTTTCTTTTACATTATGTTCAATCTCTCTTCTTAACTGATTTAACATTGATCCCCAAAGGTAACAACAACAACAGCAAAATTCCAGTAGTTAACTCTCTGTACAACTATGTAACATACATATATATATACATTACCTAAGTAAGCTAATTTCCCTAATATTGTGTAATTTAACATGTATATCTTCTTTAAGAATAACTTTCCACTATTCTGTTGATTTTCTTATTTTTTAAAGATTTTTCTCCATTGTTCTATTATAATCTGATATAGCCCAAATGTTACAGTTAACACACTAATGTCATCCTTTGTAAAATATATTCCAGCAGTCCTTACCACTTCCCCCAAATCTTTGTTTTTTTGTCATTCAGTTGTAACCTAGCATCTGCATCAGCTTTTCTGCACTTATAATCATCCCCTCTCATCCTCCATCTTTTCAGCTATTCAAACTAAATCTGCATATGCTAACACCAAAGGCAGTTGTATCTTCCTTCTTTCAACTCCAGACTCAGGTATGTATTATCACATTCATTACCAACACAATCACATATTCTAAGGACAACCTTGTTTTACCCCTCTTTTTTGTTTTATCATTTTCCCTATCTATCTATCCTTTTGTCATCGCTGATGCACATGAATTTTCATATGCTGGTTAACTACTTCTGTTATTATCCTTCCTATATAATTTTCTTGTGAAATATTCCACATTTCTTTATGATCAATACTGCCAACTCATTTAGCTACATTACATGCCATTATTCTTCCTTCTTCTTTTCTTTTTTACACAATTCATATCTCTTCATATGTTCATAGATGGTTACTATACTAATGGCCCTTACAGCCCTTACAAGCCTAGCCATATTTATCCCAAGTTGCCCCATTTATTGGTGGTTATTTGAAGTTTACAGAGATAAGAGTTTATGTTTCTTAATAACGACTGCCTCTGTCTGGGAGATGTATCTATCTCTCCAGCATGTCACAGTCTAGGTTAAGATCCCTGGAGCAAGTGACCCTTGGGCAATTTGATTTGTGAATGGGTCACATTTCCATCAGGGCAGGGTCAGAGATTGGCCCTGTATGCTAGGCATAAGTCACCTCTTAACAGCCTGTAGGATACAGAGTACAGTTAAAGGGCTTTCAGTCTTTCTGTGTAGGTCTTGTTTTGTGTGCCCTGTATTTTCTTGCTGAAATACCTGTCAGGTGTCTCCAGCTCCTGCAGGTGTCTGGTGAGGTAACATGCAAAAGGGAGACTAACACATGATTACTGGCTTGATGAGGGCAGAGTATAATGGAATTATAACATCCTTAGATCAGAATGCGATGCCTTTACTTATGAGATGTACCACATAGAAGGACTTCATTACCACTGTGGAAATGGAAATGTGGTGGTCATAGTTCAGATTGCTATCAGCCTGTGTACTTAGATCATATACTACTGGATCTATACTTAAGGAGGTGCTGTCTGTAGTGTTATTACCAAGGAAGTCAGTTTTTCCAAACAGAATAATAATGCATTTTTTTTTTCATTTAGCTTTAATCTGTGGCTTTGCACCAGTCATTTGTCTGCATTAACCCTTTCTGCAGTATGTTAACATATTTGGGGGACTCAATGATTGCACCCCATTTGCGCTCATCAGTGAACTTGGTCAGCCATAGGCTGTCCACATTTGCCTGGACATCTGAGAAATAAATTCTAGCAGTAAAGGGCCCAGCATAGAACTCTGTGGTATGCCAGTGATGACTGGCCTTCTGCTAGAGGTGAAGTATTTATACTTTGCTAGTTCATATCCTGTTGGTAAGCCAATTGGCTACCTATCAAGTGATGTAATGGTTGATTCACAGATGGGTGAGTTTTGCTATAATACCTGATTAGGGGGATTGTGCCAAATGCCTTAGTTAGGTCAAGATAAGCAGTATACACTATCTTTCCCTCATCCAGGGCCTTGGTGACCTTCTTAAAGAAGTCAACAGTGTTCAGCAAGCATGCTCTACCCTTAACAAATCTGAACTGGGTTGGGTGTGGAGTCTGCAGATTACCTATGTCTTTGTTCATAAGGTCTCTCCATTTTTTATTTCTCCAAGTCTTTTTGGTTTCTAATACCATGACTGGAATGGACTCCATTCCCAAGTCAAAGTACGATTAAAGTTCATGAAATTAGTATTGTTTCACTCTTTGATGTCAACCAAAAGTGCTCTTTCCAGCACCTGCAGTATGCCCAGTAATGACTCCTTCTGCAGTTTGTATGGAGTTACATGCATTGGTAGCATATCTAAATAAGATTTTAGACTCTTTTTTATAAGACCCGTTGCTCCTACTACTATTGGAACTATTTGGGTATCTTTCTTCCACATTACTCTTGTTTCTGCTTGTAGATCCTGATATTTTATAAATGTATGTCTCTCTGTGTTCAGATCACTGTGGTCACTGGGTGTAGTGATTTCAATGATCAATGCTACTGTTGTCTTCTTTTCTTGGACCACTATATCCAGTTTTCTAGCACCTATCTTTTGAATTGTTGGTAATGGGTGATCCCATGTGATGTAGACATTATCATTTTCTATGATGCTTTGTGGCTCATGTTTCCAGTGCTTTTCAGTCACTTCAAAACCATAATGTTTGCACAACTCCCAGTGCAGAAGTCTCACCATGTTATTGTGCCTTTCAGTATACAGTCCTTCTGCCATTCGTATGTCACAACTAGCAATGAGGTGTGTGACTGTTTCCAGTTCAGTTTTGCAAAACCTACATTTGTCTGTTTCTTCCACATGTTCAATGGACTTTGTAAATGAGCATGTAGGTAACCCACTATCTTGTGCCACCAGTATTAACCTTTCATCTCTTGGTTTGCATTCACCTCTCCTTAACCATTCCTGCATTTGTTACTGATCAAGATGAGGTTCTTCCAGAGGTTTTCTATGCTTGCAACTATATGCATTTTCCACATTTCTTGCGTTTTCATCTGATCCTTCAGCTTATATTCTTTCATGTGTTTTTGGTACATTAAGTTGCTGCCTGATTTCTATCTACTTCCAGTCTGATTTCCATATGCTTCTGCTAGATTAAGCAGGAAAGTCATCTTAGATTTATTTCTCTCATGTTTCAAAACTTTCACTACATTTGGGTCTCGTGAGGTCAGCAGATATGTGTGTAATCCCACAATTGCAGATATGTACATGTAATCAATTTCAAGGAGGCCCATCCCTCCTTCAGAACGAGGAATATATAATCTTGGTATGCACTTGTTTTTATAGATCATTTGGTGAGCATAAAGCATCTTTCTTGTTTTAATATCTAATCTGTCCAACACATTTTGGGGCCAATCAGTCAGTCCAAAACTGTAAGTTAGGACAGGAAGAGCAAATTGGTTTATTGCTTGGATTTTATCCCTAGATGTCAATGCTGTTTTCAGGATTAATTTAAGTCTTTTAAAATATTCCTTACTAAGTTTTACTTGCATTTGTTCATGTTTTACTGCTGATCCTTCATCAATTCCCATGTATTTACGCACTCACTCTTGCTCAAGTTCTTTTATATCACATTGTTGTCCCAAACTGATGTTTTCGTGGTGCTGCAGTTTTCCCGCTTTAAAGGTTGCTTTTGCATATTTATCAAGGCCAAATGACATTCTAATATCATCTGAAAAAGTTTTGACAACCTGCAGATGTGCTTTCAGTTCCTCATCTGAGGAGCTATATAGTTTTAAATCATTGACAAATAGAAGATGAGAAGTCTTTATACTTTGTTATTTTCTAGGAGCCAAATTGTAGCCATGGCCTAAGCCATTAAGTAAACAGCTTAATGGGTTAAGGGTAAGGCAGAACAGCAATGGTGACAGAGAGTCACCCTGGAATATCTCCCTTTGAATTTTTATCCCTGGGATAATAATTTGTCCTTTATCATGGTGTAATTGCAAAGTGGTCTGCCATTGTTTCATGGTCACTGTAACATAGTCAATCAGTGTAGGATGTATCTTATACATTTTTAAGCAATCTTTTATCCATGAATGTTGGATACTAAAAAATTGCTTTTTTGTAGTCAAGCCGTGTCATACTTAGAGTCTTCCTCTTTTACAGTTCTCCACTATGACTTTATTTAACCACAAATGATCCTTTGTTACATATGACTTTCTTTTATTGCCCTTTTGTTCTACTGCCTTTTCTTCTAAATGGCTATAAACTCTGTCAGCATAAATTCCCATGTATAGTTTATACATCGCTGGAAGGCAAGTTATCGATCTATAATTTTTGGGGTAGCTTGCAGGTTCACTCTTAAGTGGGAGCATTGTTTTACCTGTTGTTAGCCAGAGTGGTGTCTGTTCGGGGTGTGCATATAAATAGTTCTTACTCATGGTTAGGTCTTCATGCAAAGATGTTAATACTTTTAACCAAAAGTTAGGCACTGCCTTTGGGCCTGAGGTTTTCCAATTAGAGGCTTTTTTTAACTTTGTTTCAATCTCTCTGGCTGTTACTTCATCCCATTTCATATCCTGTACATTTAAACTTCTTATTATTTCTTTTACTTATTTTATCCATTTAGCATCTTTGTTGTGTTCCACAGGCTCTTCATAGATACTTCTCCAAAATGCATCTATTTCTTCTCTTTTTTGGTGGTATTTCAGTTCCTTTTACCTTGTTTCCCAAGTCTCTGTAAAACTTTTTGGGTTATCACTAAATTGCCTATTTTGTGCTTTTCCTTTATATTTATCTGTGTATCTTCTGAATTTTTTCGCCTGTGCTGAAATTTTTTATTTATTATTTGTGATAGTGCATGATAGATCCTGGTCTGTTCTAATACTGTGCATTGCTTTAATCACATCTGTCTGTCTTAGTATTTTTGTTGTTCTATTCCCGCTTCTATACTTTTCGAACAGTGACACTTCTTGTCTTAATTGCTTTATAGTTTTCTCTATTCGATATTTCCATGATGGCTTTCGATTTCTCCCTGTCTTTTCCCTCACTACCCTGTGCTCTTGTGGTAGAACTTTATCAGTTATTAATTTAGCTGCACAGTAACATATCCTGTTTACTTCTGTTATATCGCATGGATCTCTATGGACAGTCATAATAACTGTGTTCATTTGTTTTATCAGACTTCTGACTTTTGGGGTTTTATTGACCTTCTGCAGTCATTTGTTTTATCAGACTTCTGACTTTTGGGGTTTTATTGACCTTCTGCAGTCATTTGTTTTATCAGACTTCTGACTTTTGGGGCTTTATTGACCTTCTGCAGTCATTTGTTTTATCAGACTTCTGACTTTTGGGGTTTTATTGACCTTCTACAGTCATTTGTTTTATCAGACTTCTGACTTTTGGGGTTTTATTGACCTTCTGCAGTCTATTTCTTTCATTGATTTTATTATATCTATCTATGTCCATTAAATCAAGCAACTCTTCCCTTACTTAATTTTCTTCCCGAATGAGGGCACATCCTTTGTTTTCCACTTCCTGTGGTCATTCTATAGAAAGTTCTAAAGCATCTTCCTGTGGCACCTTATCTTCAATTTCATCCTGTGCCATCTGTTGCTTTGTCAGATGGGAACTCTCTGGCCTATCACTCCTCAATATTGACTGCCACAGTCTTTGTATTCTCCTGTTCCTTCCCTTGCTGTCTAACTTTAAGTGAACATTTCTACTGCTTTCCTGTGGAAGGCTCCAAAATATCTTGATATGGCACCTGACCAATTGCTTCCTTTTCTACTGGTTTCCCCTTAATTTGGATATCCATTGCTCTATCCTGTTGTGGTGCTTTCTGCACTAGATTTTCTACACTGAATTCTTCACTTTGCAGGTGATCCAAAACCTCAATTTCTATTTCTTTAACTTTTCCATTACTGATCTCCTTTTCTGCTTTTCCTCTTTGTCTTCTTATTTTTTGTATTGTAAGGTTTTCCATATCCATATTCCTTTGCCTGTGTTTCTCTTCAAATATCTTTGGTGCTGCTTTTTTTGTATTGATTAGTTTTGCTTTCTCCTTGGTATAAATATTACACCATATTAAATGTCTTTTTATTTCCCATATCCATATTTCTTCTACAGATATCTCCTGATCTTCCTGCTTCTCCTTACTTTGGGGACTCACTCCATCATGCTTAATGTAGTCGGTGTCAGACTTTCTACATTAAATCCTTCACTTCACAGACACTCCATAACTTCAACTTCTATTTCTTTAACTTCTACGTTACTAATCATCTTTTCCACATTCCATGTTTGTGATATTAATTTTTTATTGTGAAATTTTCCATATCTGGGTGCCTTTGCCTGTATTCTGTTCGAATATCTTTGTGACTGCTTTCTCTATTTTAATTAACTTGGCTTTCTCCTTTGCATAAATATTGCACCATATCAAATCTCTCCTTCTTTCCCATGTCCATATTTCTTTTTTATACTTTTCAAAAATGTCTAGGTTTTGTTGTTTACATTTTTGCACTTCCTCAGATACTTCTTTTTTTCAAGTAGATCAAAGTTTCTTGATCTATATACTGATTTTCAAAAATCTGTTGCATTAATGAACCAATTTTTTATTTGAAGCTCCTGACAGTTTTTCCTGTGAAAGTATTTTTCTTTCCTCTAATTTACCTGTTAATCTTTTTGTATATCTTCTGTCAGGTAATTCTGGGCTTTTTGCATAATAATAACTGTGAAGACTGGTAAAGGCTGCCAGTCTAGCCAGATAGAATTTTGTAGATAATTCTGTCATTTGTAAATATTAATGTAAGCCACAGGCTTGTTCTCTTAAATGTGAAAAGACTGCATTAGATATTGAACTGCAAAAAATGTAACAACAGTGTACTCTGCTGTAAGAAAGTTAAGTCAAGTATTTTATGACTGTCTTTGATGTCAAAATTCAGAGCCGATATATCTGGCTGAAGGAATTCTGCCTATTGTTTTGAGGCCAGAGTTAATGGCTAGAATTTGTATGTATAATTTCTTTTATTGCTCTGGTTTCTGACCAGCTGCAAGATCAAAGGGACTATTAACTTCTAAGAGTCTGTTAGCCTGGAAACCAGAAAGAAATTATGCAATCTGAAATGAATCAGTGGTACTGTGTTATCAATTTAAGGATAGAAAGAATGAGGGCATGAGAGCATTTGTCTTGAGAACATCCTACTCAGCATTGCCTGTGTCTAGATGTAAGTAGGATATTAGAACTATGTTTTCTCTTAGATATAGTTTTGAAATAGGAGTATTAGACTAGTTTTTTTCTGTGATGTCAGAACTTTTGCTACTGCATTATTTTAAGTATTTCTCTGTGATCTCTGAACTCTTGACTAGCGTTATTTCGTAAGAAGTATTGTCTTGTGTTTTTCTTATTTATTATTAAATATTTTTTAAACCTTTCAACTGTGGCTGTTTTGTGTAGAGATAATTTAAGCTGTAACAGTACATTGCATGTATATAGTGATACTGTATCAAGTCACTCCAAATAAGTCTTGACTGTTTGGTTGCACTTACCATTTGGATAATAATATTGCACAGTATAATTGGATACCCTTTCATAAGGGCCTTTGAGTAGCTGATAAATACTAACTGGGTGGTGGCAGTGATTTCTACTGTATAGTCTGGGTAAAAGGGGCACAGCTGGAGAACCTGTGCCAGCATTTCCCAGGAGTGTCTGTGGGGTTGTATGAACTCTTATCTCAAAGTGTGTGTGTGTGTGTGTGTGTGTGTGTGTGTGTGTGTGTGTGTGTGTGTGTGTGTGTGTGTGTGTGTGAGCTACTTGGGCAGGGACATAAAGCACTGGTTGGACAGAGAGGATGCTGGAGGTTTTAGCTTACCAACTAGGCTGAGATATGGACCCTATAGCTGTGCCAGTGGGGAGTCTGATTGGGGACCTGGAGAGAAAGGGAGAAACCAGCCCCAGACTGACTGTGATCTCTTTGTGCTCTTAAGGGAAATTATACTTTACTATGCATGTATTTATTATCCTTTCCCTATTTGGACCCCTCTCACTGGTGTTAATGGTGAGGATTGAGGCTCCTTGATTGCTCGACCAGTGCATAGGTTCATAGGTTGGTACTAGGCTATCGGCCCTAGGACCTATACAAGCCTAGCCAAAAAGGTACCCTGGCTTTTGCCACCCAAGAAAATGATTTTCCTGTGCCCCAGTCGAGCAGAGCCACAGAGGTGATCCCTGGAGTGAATTTCCTATTTCCCATCCAATCATCAAGATTTTTCTTGAAGAGTGCTAATGAGGAGCTTTGTTTGATATAGAAGGTAGTTTGTTCCAGAGTATGGGAAGTCTCTGGGACAGGAATCTATCCCTCCAGCATGTTCTGTTTATTGTGGTGACAAGGTTTAGGACCCTAGAGCATGTACCTCAGAGGGATTGGGATTTATTTAAGTGGAGCATATCCAACAGCTCTGGGTTTGACATAGCTTTGTATGTTAGGCAGAGATCACCTCTGAGTAGGTGATATGCGATGGAGTAAAGCTGGAGATTTTTGAGACGGTCTGTGTAGGGCATCTGCTTGAGGCCAGTAATCCTCTTTGTGAGGTATTTCTGTGGCTTTTCCACTTGTTGTAGATGTCTTGTGAGGTACATACCAAAAGGGGCATTGTACTCTATAATGGATCTAATGAGTGATGAGTAGAGGGGAACAATTACCTCTTTTTTCCTGGATGAGAAACCTTTTGTGATGAGGTGTGCCACATAGAAGGATTTCCTGACTACTGTGGTGATGTGATTATCAAAGGAGAGACTAATGTCCACCTGTGTCCCAAGGTCTCTTATCACACTTTTGATGTTACGTAGACTACCACCTATGTGGTAGCTCATGGGTACAGAATTTTTATCAAAGGGGATGACAACACACTTTTTGGCATTGAGCTTGAGGCCATTGCCTTGACACCAGGCATCTGTCTCAGTGAGGCCCATTTTGTAGGATGTCCACATCATTAGCAGTTTCAATTATGGCTCCTAGTTTGCAGTCATCTGCGAACATTATTAGCCAAAGACCTTCTGTGTTAGTCTGTACTTCAGAAAAGTAGATACCAAACAGGAGAGGATGCAGGACTGAACCCTGTGGTACTCCACTTGTCACTAGTCTGAAGTCGGATTTGGAGTCTGCTACTTTCACAGTGTAGGTTCTGTCATTGAGCCAGTTTGCAACCCATCTTGTGAAATAGGGATTTATACCTAGTTTAGTGTGTTTATCTATAATTCTAGAGTGTGGGATGGTGTCAAAAGCCTTGGCGAGATATAGATAGGCTGTGTGAACCACCTTACTCTCATCTACGGCTTTGGTGACTGCTGCAAAGAAGTCAATCAGGTTTAGGAGACATGATCTGCCTTTTACAAACTGGAACTTGGTGGGGTCCAGAGTTTAGAGATTACCAATGTCTTTGTTTATAAGTTCCATGATGATACGTTCCATGGCCTTGTAGACCAGGCTAATTAGGCTAATGGGGCAGTAGTTCCTGGGGTCCGGGTTGCTCCCCCTTTATGAAGTGGGATAACTGTCACTGTGCATCATTCAGTGGGCACAAAGCCTGAGGTGAGGCTATGATTGAACATGGTGCTTAGGTGGGGTGCCAGTTCATTCTGTAGTTCATGCAGAATGCAGCATGGGATGTTATCAGGTCCCATGGATGCTGTGTTCTTGGCTTTGGAGAGTGTGTCTTTTACCTGTGTAGCCATGATTACAGGAACTTTGCATTCTTCCAGTAGAGAGATGGGCCCTTTAGAGGGTGGGGTGTGGGGGGGTAAAGTTAGCACTGAACCTATCTTCCAGGATTTTGGCAATATCAGTTGGTTCTGTATGTTTAGTGCCATTGTGCTGTAACTCTGAGCAGATCTGAGTGTTGCCATTGAGATTCTTGACATAGCTATAGAATGCTTTGTGGTTGTCTTTAGAATCAGTGGCAATTTTGTTTTCATAACTAGCTTTGTAGGATTTTGCGAGGGATCTCAGCTTCTTACTGAGGCTGACCAGGGAGTTCTTCCAGTCATGGGATTTTACTCTTTTTAGAGACAGTTTCTTTCTTCTCTTGTAGAGTTTGTTTATGGCAGGGGACCACCAGATTGGCTTCCTTTTTTTTGGAGGATAGCATCTTGGTTCTGTTAGTGATCCATGCACTCACGTAAGTGCTTATAAAGTAGGATTCAGCAGTCATACCTCTATTTTCCATCTGCATGTGTGTCATGAAGCTTGCTATTTCTGTCTTAAGAAGCATGAAGTTGGCTTTGGAGAAATTTTTTAATGTGGTTTCCCTAATGGGGGGTGGGGGGGATGTGGATGTCTAGGCTGATTAGCTTGTAGTCGGATCCGACCAATGAGGAATTGACCTCTGGTGTGGAACACTGGTCACCCATGTTGGTAATGACCAGGTCTAGGATATTGCTGCCCCTGGTGGGGGTGTGGATAAGTTGATCCAAGGCAATGGAATTTATGAATTCCAGAAAACGTTGAGCAAAAGAGTTGGTACATGAGTAGTTTTCCCAGTTAATGGTGGGATCGTTGAAATCGCCCATTATTAGGGTGTTGGGTTGTACCCTAATATTTTCCAGTGTATCAAGAAATGAGAAATGGATATCCTGGGACATGCTGGGGGATCTGTAGCAAGTTACAATTTGGATTGTTGTCTTGCCCAGAGTTAGTTGCACTTGGATAATCTCAGATGCATTATGCTGAGCAACTAGCCTGGAGGTGTGGATATCCTTAATGAGTATGGACACGCCTCCACCTTTAGTGTTTCGATCCAGGTTAGTCAGCCAAAAGGTGTGGTATGAATTATAGCCTGGTAATGCAGGGGTGCTCTCTGGAGCCTTGAACCAGGTCTCTGCCACTGCACAGATGTCAATGTTCTCCATTTTAAGGAGTGCCTCAAGTGAATGCATTTTGAGGTTTAGACTTCTAGCATTGAGTAGCATTACCCTCAGATTTTGCTTGCTTGTACCTGTTATGGTTGTGAATTTGTCATTTGAACCTTGCCTAAAAAAGGCACTATAGGGATGGCAAGAGCCTTAGCCAGTATCCGGAATCCCAAGGGTGACAGGTGCAGGCCATCTCTGGCAAAGCATCATGATCTGTCGATCATGTCATCCCAGGCAGACAGATACTGAATCCCCTTAGAATGACATCAGAAGCTTAGGCAATTGTTGAAGTCAATCATTTTGTCCTTGTACTGTGGTATCATTCTGGGTGATGCCAGGATGCTACTCAGGGCTAGGGTTATACCTGCCTGGGCTACAAGATCGGAGAGCTCCTCCATGTCTCTTTTCATGTAGTCCAGGGAGGTTTGTCTCAGGTTATTCACACCAACATAGACAATAGCAGAGTCTCATTAATAGGCATCACATATTAATTTTTGGCAGTGGTGGGATATTCACAACACACATTAATTGGTTGGTAAATACTAATTGGCTTGTAATGGTGTGGGTAGTGTGAATTCCTGTAGCTTGTGTACAGTGATCACTGAAGGTGTTTTCTACTCTAAATCAGCCACACAGTGAATATTCAGAGTTCAGATCGCAATTGTTTTATTTCTTTTGTTTGCTTAGTTAGTCAGGGAGAGCAGGCAGCATGTCAGCAGGGGAATACAGAAAGCTGACAAGGAGCCAGCTGGCTGAGATATGCCAGGCTAGGGGACTTATGCATGGAAACCTAACTAAGGCAGACATGACTGCAGCTTTGGTCACAGTTGCATTAGAAAACAGCAGGATGATCAGACTGGCAGTAGAGACGTTGGAGACTCAGATAATGGACAGCTCAACCTTTCTGCCGAGGACTTAAAAATGCAACTAAAGCTAAGGAGACTTGAGTTGGAGGCCAAGCTTTTGGAAATAGAAGCAGCTGAGATACGGAGGTGTCTAGAGAGTGAGGACAATGAGAAACTGTGACAGTTGCAGACTGAGGTGAATGAGATACTGCTACACCTGGAAGCTGACGAAAAGGAGAGGCAGAGGCAGCATGAGTAGGAGATGCTGACTCTTCACTCAGAGTCATGGAGGTAATGGGGAAGGGAGTAACTGAACCCCAGAAGCACAAAAGGTCAGTAAATTTCTTCTGCAGTTTAAAGAGGGGGATAATTTTGATAGTTTCATTCATATGTTTGAGAGGGTATGTAAACTGTATGATGTTGACTAAAGGCTCTGGGTATGGTTCCTGACCCCTTACTCCATGGTAAAGCATGGAATAAAGTCTTTATACACTAAATATGATTCATTTTCCAGTCTTTATTGACCACTGGAAGCCTTTGCTTTTGGATTTTTAAGGCTGCGACTGTGTTGTCTAAACTTGGTGATTGTCAACATTTTGATTATACTGCTGTTAAAAATCACTTGTTAGAATGTTTTAAGCTAACACCTGAAACGTATAGGAAAATGTTTTGTGAGCATAGACGCAAAACAGATGAAAGTTTGTGTGAATATGTTGCTGAACTGCACACTTATTTTCATGGGTGGGTGAGTGAATGTCAGGTCACCACTTTTGAAGGGCTGGTAGACCTTTTGGTGAGGGAACAAGCCCTTAGGACTTTGCCTGAGGACACGAGGATCTGGTTAGCTGATAGAGAATGTGCTACTTCAGATGAGTTGGGGAAGAAGGGAGACCTATAAGTAGCAAGCAGGGCATCCCTGCACAGGAAAGGGGCTCCCAGTACTGCTCATGGGTCTAAAGGAACCCATGGTGGGCAGCACAGACTGCCTCAACAGAATCTGCCAGTAGCAGGGGAAGCCGCTAGTTTAGGTACACATCCAGGGCCTAGGGTTAAATGTTTTGAATGCAACCAGTGGGGCCATGTGGCATACAGATGTCCACGGAGGCAAGGTGGGGAACAAAAGGTGAGAGAGACAGTAAGTGGGAAAGAGAAAATGTCAATAGTAGGTTGTCTTGAGACAACAGGGTACCAAACTACTATCTTGCAGATGTCCTGATAGGTAAGGATTTGGATGAGGCAGTACCATGTGCTTATTCAGTTACATGCAGTCAGGCCAGGAGACAAGCATTTGGGTCTGGTAGCCTGGGGGAGACCCATACAGACTACATACTTGTCACCAGGACTGGTGAGGTGGTTACTTCAGGGAGGGAGCTACTCTGTAACAGGGAGACTGAATGTGAGTCACAGCTGTTTGTGGGTACAGATGTTTCCTTGGACAGAGTGACTGCAAAGGTAGAGGTGAGTAGTAGTACCCAGGCTGACAGTGAGGCACCACTGTCAGAGGATGCCAGACTTCCTGTGGAAGGGGAGCTGGGAAGGGTTACAAAGAGAGAGTTAAGACAGGCTCAGCTCTCAGGCCCTACATTGCAAGGCCTGAGACAGGTAGCTAGTGGGGCACCTGATTCTCAAGGGAGAGGGGAATCTGTATACTGGGATAAAGGGTTACTGCATAGAAAGTGGACCCCTGAGGGAGGGCTAGAAGGTGAGAGTGTACAGCAGTTGGTAGTGCCTAGAGCCTACCATCTGGTGCTTCTAGGCATAGCCCATGATATTCCCTTTGCATGTCATATGGGCATAAAATGTACAAAGGGACATATTATGCAGAACTTCTATTGGCCTGGAATTTCCAGAGATGGAACAGGGTACTGCAGGACTTGCGAGCAGTGCCAAAAGGTAGGCAAGGCAGGAGACAAGGTGAGAGCTCCTTTGATGCCTTTGCCTGTGATTCAGGAGCCATTTCAGAGGGTAGCTATAGATATTGTGGGCCTCTAAGTACCCCAGGTTCCACAGGGAAAAGGTATATCCTTGTGGTAGTGGATTATGCTACACAATACCCTGAGGCAGTGGCTTTGTCCTCCACTGAGGCAGAAAAGGTGGCAAATGCTTTCTTAGAGATTTTCAACAGGTTAGGTTTCCCAAAAGAAATACTGACTGACAGAGGTACCAATTTCATGTCAGACCTGCTGGCTTGTCCGTGGAAGTCCTGTGGGGTGATGCACCTGAAGACCACCCCCTACCATCCCCAGATTAATGGTATTGTTGAAAGGTTAAACTCGACAATCAAGTCCAATCTATGGGCATTTGCAGACCAGTTTAAGAGGGAGTGAGACAAATATTTGCCCCATCTGTTGTTTGCTTACAGAGAGGTTCCCCAGGAATCCACAGGTTTTTCACCCTTTGGGTTGCAGTATGGGCATAGGGTGAGGGGACCTCTAGATTTAATTCGAGATGAGTGGGAAGGTAAGTGTGAATCTCACAAGGAGTCTGTTGTGGCATATGTCCTAAACCTCAGGACAAAGCTCAGGGAACTCATGGGCTTGGCCCAGGAGAACCTGGCAGAAGTCCAACAACAGAAAAAGGTATGGTATGACAGGAATGCTCGAGCTAGAGAGTACACTGTAGGGCAGCGGGTAATGGTTCCCATTCATGTAAGACACAACAAGCTGCAAGCAGCTTTGGAGGGACTCTACAAGGTGGTAAGGAAGGTAAGTGATGTTAACTACATGGTGAAATTGCTAGGCAGGAGGCAGGGCCACAAATTGTACCATGTTAACATTGTAAAACCTTACCATGATAGGGAGGACCTTGTGCTGAGCATTTGCAGTGGATTGAGGAGAAGTCTGAGGGAGATCTGGTGAAATGATCTCCTCACTGAGGCTCGGGCTGACACCTCAGTGGAAGTGGTAGCAATGTCCCAGCAGCTATCTCCTACCCAGATTCGAGAAATCCGAGCAGTGTTACAGGAATTTGGGGACATGTTCACTGGGAAACCAGGGTGCACCCACATGGTGCAGCACCAGGTGGATACAGGATCCCAAAGGCCTATTAGGCAGGCCCCTTATAGGGTGCCTGAGAGAGGCAAACAGACTCTGAGGGAGGAGATACAGGAAATGTTGGAACTAGGGGTATTTCAAGAGTCCAACAGTCTCTGGGCCTGCCTAGTGGTGCTGGTGCCAAAGAAAGGTGGCAGCACCAGGTTCTGTGTGGACTACAAGAAATTAAATAGTCACACAGAGTCAGATGTTTACCCCATGCCTAGGACAGATGAGTCCCTAGAGCATCCGGGTGGGGCTAAGTATCTTACACCCATAGATCTTACCAAGGGTTACTGGCAGGGGCCTTGACTCCCAGTGCTTGAGAGAGGTCAGCCTTTGTGACTAATTTTGGCTTGTATGAGTTCACAAAGATGCCCTTTGGGATGAAAAATGCCCCAGCAACTTTCCAGAGGCTGGTAGCTCATATCCTAGCAGGACCAGTAGGGTTTGCACTTGCTTACCTAGATGATATTGCCATCTACAGCCATTCCTGGCAAGATCACCTTCAACATGTCATGAAGTGCTGGGCAGACTACAGAGGGAAGGGTTGACCATTAAGCCGAGCAAATGTCAGGTGGTTATGGCAGAGGACTCCTACTTGGGACATAGAGTGGGGAGTGGTAAAATCACACCAGAACCTGCCAAAGTAGAAGCCATTCAGGCATGGCCTGCACGTGTTACCAAAATGCAGGTGAGGGCATTCTTAGGGACAACAGGGTACTACGGAAAGTTTGTCCCCCGTTATAGTACCATAGCTGCTCCCCTCACAGACCTGACAAGGAAGAACCAGTCAGATAAGGTAGTGTAGACCACAGCATGTCAGCAGGCATTCCAAAAGCTTAAAGAAGCTTTGGGAGGACCCCCTGTATTAGCCAGTCCAGATTACAGCAAAGAATTGTTGTGCATGTGGATACTTGAAACCATGGGGTGGGGGCTGTACTTAGCCAGATTTCTTCAGAGGAGAAGAGTACCCAGTGGTTTATCTCAGTCATAGGAAACAACCCAGGGAGGAATGCTATGCATCTGTAGGAAAGGAATGTCTAGCCATAGTGTGGGCACTGAAGAAACTTCAGCCTTATCTGTATGGAATGAAATTCACTGTAGTGACAGTTCTCAATCCTTTAACATGTTTACATAGAGCCAGCCAGCAAAATGCCAAGTTGCTAAGATGGAGCTAGGGTTGCAAGCATATGATATGTCAGTGCAGCACCGCAATGGGATTAGCAATGCCAACGCAGATGGGCTCTCAAGATAGGGAATGGGGTAAGGTGTACTCAGACCTAACCCTCAAAAGCAACGTTTCTCAAGGGTCATTTGAAAAACTAGCTTGAGTTCTCCAGGGGGGAGATGTGTGAAGATAGGTAAAGGCTGCCAGCCTAGGCAGATAGAACTTTGTAGATAAGTCTGTCATTTATAAACATTAATGTAAGCCACAGGCTTGTTCTCTTAAATGTGAAAAGACTGCATTGGATATTGAACTGCAAAAAATGTAAACAATGCACTCTGCTGTAAGAAAGCTAAGTCAAGCATTTTATGACTGTCTTTGATGTCAAAATGTGGAGCCGATATGTCTGGATGAAGGAATACTGCCTATTGTTTTGTGGCCAGAGTTAACTGCTAGAGGCTGTATGTATAATTTCTTTTATTGCTCTAGTTCCTGACTAGCTGCAAGATAAAAATGGCTATTAACCTCTGAGAGTCTGTTAGCCTGGGAACCAGAAAGAAATGATGTAGTCTGAAATGAATCAGTGGTACTGTGTGATAATTTAAGGACAAAAAGCATGAGGGCATGAGAGCATTTGTCTTGAGAACATCCAACTCAGCACTGCCTGTGTCTAGATGTAAGTAGGATTTTAGAACTGTGTTTTCTCTTAGATATAGCTATGAAATAGGAGTATTAGATTAGTTTGTTTTTCTGTGATGTCAGAACTTTTGCTACTGTATTATTTTAAGTATTTCTCTTTGATCTCTGAACTCTTGACTAGCACTATGTAGTAAGAAGTATTGTCTTGTGTTTTTATTATTATGAAATATTGTTATACCTTTCAACTGTGACTGTTTTGTGTAGAGATAATTTAAGCTCTAAGAGTACATTGCATGTATACAGTGATACTGTACCAAGTCACTCCAAATAAGTCTTGACTGTTTGGTTGCACTTATCATTTGGATAATAATATTGCACAGTATAACTGGATGCCCTTTCATAAGGGCCTTTGAGTAGCTGATAAATATTAGTTGGGTGGTGGCAGTGATTTCTACTGTATAGTCTGGGAAAAAGGGGCACAGCTGGAGAACCTGTGTCAGCCTTCCCCAGGAGTGTCTGTCTGGTTGTATAAACTCATCTCAAAGTATGTGTGTGTGTGTGTGTGTGTGTGTGTGTGCGCATGTGTGTGTGTGTGTGTGTGTGTGTGTGTGTGTGTGTGTGTGTGTGTGTGTGTGAGTGTGTGTGTGTGTCAGCTACTTGGGCAGGGACATAAAGCACTGGTTGGACAGAGAGGGTGCTGGAGGTTTTAGCTTGCCCACTTGGCTGAGATTGGACCTTATAGCTGTGCCAGTGAGGAGTCTGATTGGGGACCTGGAGAGAAAGGGAGAAACTCGTCCCAGACTGATTGGGATCTCTGTGTGCTCTTTAGGAAAATTGTACTTTACAGTGTGTGTATGTATTATCCTTTCTCTATATGGATGCCCCTCACTGGTGTTAGTGGTGAGGATTGAGGCTCCTTGATTGCTGGGCCAGTGCATGGGCATCACAGTAACACTACATAATTTCTTTCTTATCCTCAATAGTCCACTCTATTGTCTTTGTGGCTCTTCTTTGGCCTATCAATTTTTGTGATTTTTGTGGACTGCTACTTCTTTCTACAACAAGGGGGTCATCCTCCCCTTGGGCATGGCCTGGTCCCATTGTAGGAATGTTTCCAGATTTTGAGGATTCTACACTGTCATTTTTTCCCATCCTGGCACCCGTGTGCCTACCAGAATTGGGCACTTTTTTATCCTGGAACTTGTGCACCCATCTTTTTTGTTTTTGACTTACTTCTGTCTATGATATATGCTATATAAATACAGCCTATATATCAGTGTTGCCTTGGTGAGATTTTGTGAAAAACACGGCCCATCTCATGAAGGTACTCACCAAGACTTGAGGATGGATTCAATTTCAGTATTATTACTCTCCTTTGCTGCCTGACATTTCATCACTCCATTACTGTCCATAATGATTCTTTCCATGGCCTTGCAGATGAGGCTAGTTAGGCTTATGAGTCTATAGTTCCCAGGGTCAGTTGATGGTCCCCCTTTGTGCAGAGGGATTACTGTTGCTGTCCTTCTTCCACTGAAACATAGTCTGTTCTCAAGCTATTGTGAAATGGGAACCACAAGATAAAAGGAACAAGGCACCACCGAGATACAGAAAACCAGATTTAATAAAATCCTTAGCGCTTTCATCAGAGTATATCCAAAGACTTCTTCAGAAGTCTGATGAAAGCACTAAGGTTTTTTCTTGTGGTTCCTGGTTTATGAATATGTCTATGGCTGTTGTTAAACGAGGATGCAAATGGGTTGGCTAGGTCATGTTCTAAAATGCAACCTGCAGTGTTATCTGGTTCCATTGAAGCCATGTTTTTGGCCTTGGAGAGTGCAGAGATGACCTGTTCTCATGAAATAATAGGCAGTGGTAGGTATATTTTGTGGAGTGACTGGTGGGGACAGATGGGTGAAGTCTGTCAGCTAGCAGGTTGGCTATTTCCTCGGGTAGAATATGGGTGGTGCTGTCCACTACCAGTTCAGCACATAGCTGGGCATTTCAGATGATGGATGTAGTTAAGGAATGCCTTGTGATTATTCTTAGGTAGGGGATGCTATTTTTGCTTTTTAATTAACTTTGGAGGGCTTGACAAGATTTTTAATTTGCTTGTTTAGGCTGTAGAGGGAATTCTTTCTCTGCTGAGCTAGTTACTTCTTGTTCTTAGATATTAGTTTCTTCCTCTTGTTGTATTTATACTAGGGGCTCACCGGGGGGGGGGGGGGGGCTTGTTTTTTATGCTAGACCTGGTTTTAATCTGGTCAGGTACAGCTGAGTATATACAACTGCTTAAGTGGTTATACAGGACATTAGTGTACACCTCTGCATAGGAGTCCATGTTATCTGTGGTTGAGGTACCCTTGAAACTTCTTATACCATTGCTTAGTAAGAGGTGATTTCTTTTGGGGAAAAAATTAAGCTGTTTTCAGCTAGATAAGGTATCTGGCCTTATAATTACATTGAACAAGACCGATTTATAGTCTGATCTTACCAGGGATGACATCACATGGGGGGAGTGTAAGTGCTCCCCCTTGTTAGTTAGCACTCTATATAGGACATCTGAGCCTAACATGTGAGTGCTGACTATCTGTTCCAGAGTATTTGCATTGACAAAGTCCAAAAATCTTTGTGGTCATGTACTTTTCCCAGTCAGTAGAAGGATAGTTAAAATCACCTATGACCAAGGTGTTTGGCTGTATGGCAAGTGACTCCAGTAAGTTCAGGTATGTGGTATGCTTTTCCTGATTCGTGGTTAGCAACTTATAGCTAGCAATGATGTGGTAGAGTGTTTTGAATATAGTTAATTGGACATGGAGTAGCTTTTGAGAGTTATACTGTTTGACCAGTCTCAAGGTATACTTAATGAAGATGGGTACACCTCCTCCTTCAGTTCTTTCACTCTCTGTTTGTAGTCTGAACATATGGAAGGAGTTGTAGCCCTGGATGGCTTGGGCTAGGATGCCTTATGTGGCTTTAAACCATGTCTCTGTGACTGCATAGATGTCAGCATCTTCCAAGGTGATGAGTGCTTTCATGAAGTGCAGTTTCCTGTTTAGATTCCTAGCATTAAGCAGCAGAACATTGAGTATATCTAGAGAGGATTTTGTTACATCGGGAGGTTGGCTGTTTTGATACTGTCTAAAAAAGGCACAATATAGGGTGGCTAATTCCTTTGCCAGTATCTGAAAGCCTATAGGAGACAGGTGCAGACCATCTCTAGAAAAGCAGCATTGCCTGTTGACCATGTCATCCCAGGCTGACAGATATTGGTTCTCCCCTGGACTGACATCAGAAGCTAAGCCAATTGTTAAAATCAACCCTCTCCTTATCCAGCCTGGTGAGGGGGACATCCACGTGTCTCACTGTGGAGTCACCTATGACCAATACATTAGGTTTTGAGGTGTTAAACCTTTTAGGTTTATTTGATGAAACACTGTTGTGTGTGTTATTATGTATTGTGATTGTTTTTTGCATTGCTATGTGTGAAAATGGTTTCCATTTGGGAGGTCTCTGATCTTTTGGTAAGCTTCTAGTGGGTACCTCCACATATGTGGGTTTATGAGTCATGCCCTCATTTCATATGGGAGATGGTGGTGTGTGTGCTGACAATCTGTTTTGTGTTTGATTTGTCCTTATGTGAGAGAACTGCCTATAATTTCATAGTATAATTATATCTCTCACATAGAGTATTTGTTTGTTTCAGGAGTAAGTGGTTGTCAGTATACAGGAGACAATTGCTACATTGCCTCAGGATGCCCATGTCAATCAGGGTGGCCAGAGAGACAATGGGAAACTGCCCATCCATTATAGCAAGCTGTTACTGTATGTACTGTTAGAGAAGGGAGTGTACTAATTTGACCAGATTTTGTGGTAGCTCAGAGAGACTTAAACTTGTGTAGGTTAAGGTTGATCAATAATGCAACACTGCTCAATGTGCAACTGAGCTGGTCCTAGCACAGCAGGGAAATTTGGGAAGGTTTCAGTGACAGCTGTCTAGGGAAAAACTGTGCTTCAAGGCTTTTGTATCTATACAAGGCACTGCTAAACCTTGCTGCTCAAAGTGCAGCAATGTGCAAATATGAGGCTAAAATACAAGCTAAAATAAACACGTTTAACCCAAACTCCCAATAGGAAAGCACACAATAAGCCTTCCACCAGCAATCCCCAACTCAAGTGGGGCTTGATCTACACAATTCTGCCACAAGAGTGCAGGGAAACCCTTCCTAATGTAAGATGCCTGGTTTAGTGGTCAAGTATAACAATAACAGGCTAGATTCAGCAGGTCTGAATTTAGTCTGTTATTTAAGGCAACAGTAACAATATTTAAACTGCAGAAAAATGCAGGCAAAAAAGAGAACTAATGAGGCAGCAATTTGATTAACTACAGTCAGCAAAGTGTAATAGAAGCTTGCAATATACTTATTTTGTTTAGTTTTTTGCATTGGATGCTTTGGAATTCAGCAGAAACTCTCCAGTCCTCTGTCGAAAGTCACCAAATGCAGAGCAGCCCCAGTTAGCTTTCCCCATTATCAACATTTCATTTACCTTTTCCTCTTTTATTCCATGTATTCCTTATCTCTTCATCTACAATAGTCATTGATCTTTTCTGAATATTTTTTTTCTGAATATTTTATACTCTGTATTTCTTAATGTTGTTGGGCTCCAACATTTTATTTCTTCCCTCTCCTTTTACTATGTAAAGTTTTACAAATCTATTACATATTTCATTCTCTTTTCTTCCTTTCTTCATGCATTCATTCATTACTTCCAAAAAAAGTTTTCTGCATCTGACATTTCTTTAAACCGCAGACTATCTTGTTTTCCTTTATTTCATATTCTAATTCTTTCCTTACAGTCTCCTTCTCTACTTGTTTTATTAACTCTTTATTCATTTTATTTAGCTTCCAAATTCCTCCTTTCACTTTTTTCATTCATTTTCCTTCATATTTCCCCAGAATACCAACTATCTTTTCTTGTTTATACCTTAATCCTGCCTCCTTATCAATGATCCAATTCATTTTTCTCACATTACCCTTCAGAACTTTCCATAAAAAGAGAATTCTAAGGAAAACATTGCCATAAACATGTAATAACATACAATGGTCTATTACTTTCTTAAAGATTAATTAGAAGACTTTCCAGCATTTGTTTATGTTTTCAGCATTGTGTCTAATGAAACTCTGCATTAAAGAATTCTAAGGAAATGTGATATTAATATAAAGATCATTGACAGTAGTAGTTAATTTATTCTACATTAAAAATAGTGTAACTTTATTATTGTTATATAATGGAAGAAAAGGAGGTATAACAGGGAAAACGTGGGAAATAGTGGTAGGGAGAGAGTTGAAAGAAAAGTGGGAATTTAAGGAAATTAGAGGAAAAAGGAAGAGAATTGTGGAGAACAGAGGTGAGATAGTACAGCTATGCATGTGATATGCAGCTTGTGCTGAAGCTGCCTGTAAGGTTCTTATAGACATGGTGCTGACTTGGAGGTGCCACATTACGCTAGTGAGGTACATTAGCACAGGCAGGAGTCAGTAAATAAAGGTGTTGTTCTAATTTAAGTTTGAAGGTTTTTAATTTGTCTGTTTGTTTTAGTGGGAGTTGTAACCTGTTCAAAGTTCTTGTGACATAGCTGAAATACTGAGCATCTCCTGCAGTTTTGATGACTTTGTTGAGGCTGGAAGATGTTTTTATCTGGAGTGTAACTCTCTGCTTATGGAATGGTGCTGAAGGATGCTTTTTAGGGAGGGGCAATTATTGGAGCTGTAGATAAAATTATGGACTGTAACTCATTGGATGTAGATTAGGTGTTGGGGTAGTTATGACCACTGTAGTTGTTTTTAACACAAGACAGTGGTGAGTGCTGTATGTGAGGTTTGTAGTAAATTTTGCTACTTTGTTGAAGCATGCTTCTCACCTTGTTTGCTGTGGGGATTGCAAGTTTGTAAAGATGGCTGCTGCATATAGTAGTATGCTAAAGAGGTTGGAATGAGCAATGGTTCCCATTGTTGCATCAGTTAGGTACGGGCGTTGACTGGTAGAGAAGTCCCATTTTTTGGTATTTTTTTTATGACTTGCAGTACTTACCGATCAAATGTCAGATTTTTGTCCATAGTTGCACCTAGTAGTTTTGCATGGGTTACCTTTTCTATACTAATGCTTTTGACTGATGCAAAACTATGTGTGTTTGGGGGCAGAGAATTGTTTGGGTGTTTGGGTGTGAAAAACATGAATTGGCTTTCCTTAGGGTTTAATAGCAGGCCTGCACTGATTACTCATGATTTGACAGAGAAGTAGGATGGCTGGGTGATAGGAGTTTTGTAAGACTTAATGCAGTACAGAGCTGGGCAGGGCCATATGCGTACTGCATGATACTAGCATGTTTAGGGGAGTGGAGCTGGTTTATAAATATTTTAAACAGAAGGGGGCCATGAATTGAGCCTTGTGGGACATCTCTAGGAATTGGAAGGAAACTTGAGAAGGTGTGTTGCCATTTCACAACCTGGTGTCTGATGCAAAGGTAGCTGTTGAAACAGGTCAGTGCAAGTTGCAAAAAGCCAGAGGAGGAGGAGCATTCAGTTAGTTGTTTAGGATGAGAGAGAGAACCAAGTGCATTAGGTGAGTCAAGGAGGGCCGATCAGACTAAGCGACCTGCATTCTACTGTGATATTTTTATTTTTTAACATTTGTTAACCAGGAAAGTCCGATTTGGAATGAAGCCAATTTTCAGTGGACACATCTTTGTAACAAGGGAGGAGACCAGAGCACCCAGAGAAAACCACATAAACACAGGTAGGACATTCAGACTCCACACAGAAAGCACTGCAGCTGAGAATCAAACCAGAAAACCTCTTGCTGTGAGGCGACAACTCTACTGCTGCACCACTGTGCTGTGTCTATTCATACACGATCCACCAATGTGTCAATTTTCTATAAAATGGTTTACTTGTCATATGATCATCTCACAATTGTTTTCTTTTTTTCTTTTTTTTTCAACATTTCATCCCCACAACTGCATCTGTCAATCTTTTAACCTGTCCTATTCTTTTATTGTATCTTCATTTTTCTATTATGCTTCTTTATAATCTGAAAATTTTGCCTCTCAGTAATCATCGCTTATTTTTCTCACATCATTTGAATGCATAACATAATCTATTCAGTTTGCATCTTGAATTACCTGGTATCACAGTGAAATAAATAATACAATCTCTTATGTATGTTTCATTTCTTCTCCCAATTTTGATCTACAATTTTCATTATTTCCTTCATCATTTTTATATCTTGTGACATTTTACCTTGCTCTTTCTTTAAGTTGCAATTAAAAATCTTCCACTAAAATAATCATGTTAACTGTCTCATTTGTCTGTATCTTCTTTTCCTTTCACTTGCATTACAATTCACATAAGTAAATATCTTACTGTCACTATTTCATTCTTATATTAGAACTCCACTTGCTTCTATCACTATTGTATAAAATATGTTCACTTATTTATTCTTTACCAAAACTGTGATTCCTGAACACATATTTTTCACTGTTGTCCAAATAGCCTTCCTTCCCTCATCATTTCAATCTCTGTTCTTTTCCTTGCTTCCAAACATTTTGTATCTAGTAAAAAGATTATGTCAGCATCCCCTTTTACACCATTCAAACAAAATGACAGCATTTTTCATACTATTTACATTTAACAATTACTCATTAATATTAACTTGTTCCCTTCTTTGCATCATTTTTATTCCATTTCTTACCCTTTCTCCTATTGATCTAATTACTTTCTGGTTGTAAACTCACCTCTCTCTCATCATTCTCTTCTTCGGTATCTGTTTCCAATAGCGCGTGTTTGTTTCCCATTGCTATCTGTTTCTCTTTCTCTTCTTTTCTTGTACCTTACTTATGCCTGTTATTATCTCTTTAGTTTGGAACCTTATATCCTCCACAACTTCTGTCTTACCTTCTCATATTTTCCTTTCTTAATTAATAAAAGTGCCGTTAAATCAAAAATGTGCATCACTCCTACATTTCCTACAAAACAGCTTACAGTTATTCCCAAAGTGACCATATTTCCCACATTGACAACATCATCTTTCATTGTATTCTTGAACTAAGGATGAGAAATCATCACAAAAATAATTTTGGTTGATGACTGTATTTAACACCCCCTTTTCCCCATTAAGTATTACAATATTAGGAACCTGTGGTAATGTTTCTTCTGTTTTCAGCATTACCAAAATTTCCATGCTCCTATCCATACTTTATCATCCATATTTTTTAATTCATGCACATTTTGGCATAAATTATTCTAAAGTCCACTGTCATTTTTCTTTTTAACTGAACATTCAGATTCTGAAAAGTGTAATCTTCCCAGGGACTCTCCTTACTTTTTAAAACTGTTTTGCCCAAGAATATATTTAGAAGTTCCCTCACAAAAACGATCATTGCCTAGATGCTTTTATATGTGCTATACTGAAACCCAAGGGCAATATAATATTTTTTTAGAACAATGTACCTGCTTATCTGCTTTTTTCAATTTATTCTTATAACTTTGTGAAAACCTTCAACAGAATGCTTGAATATATCCTCCTACTTGTATACTCTGCATACCTGCTACACACCTTGCTTCCTGCTACCATTGCTGCATATGTTTCCTTTTCCTCACCAAAGTCCATTAGATTTTCCTTCTTTCCTTCCTTCCTTTACAAATTCTTTATCAGTAGTAGAAGGCTATTCTAGCACATACCATCCCATATCCTTCATTTTCTTCTATTCTCCCCAATTATTTTCCATATTTCTTATTTCTGCAATACAACTTTACCCTTTCTTTTCAACAATGCTCAGATTGTAATACCTAGTTTATTCCTTTTATCAGTTTCCTCTTTCCTTTTTCATATTATCATAAAATATAATTTGCATTTTCATTTCTTTGAAACCTTCCCAAATATATTAAACGTTTCTCCAAATGTATTCATTTTACATTCAGAAACAGTATCTTGCAGTTTCTTCTACCTTACAGTCATAACACACTCCTTATTCTATTACTTTAGATTTCATATTTCTATTCACAAGTAAAGTATTTAATAAAATATTTCACAAAACATCCCCAGCTTCATAGAAATGTTCATATATTTTCTTTCCTTGCATTAATACATTTCTAACATAATCTGATAAATCTTACCATGGATATAGAAGACAAAAGTATTTTGTAATTTTTCATGCCACTCCTTTTTTTCTCACTATATTCATCAGTTTATAATTTCCACAACTTTGCATTACTGACATATTCATTCTTTCCATACTTTCTTTTTATTCTTTATTTTCCTTTTTACTTGTTTCTATATGTCTTCATATTTCTCATATAACAATTTTCCACCATTGTACTCTCCCTGATTTTCACAATATCTATAACACAGAATAGATACACTGACACTAAAAAAGTATTTTTAGACCCAATCTTCCTTCTTCTTTTCTATTATATATTATTCCTCCTTTAATGGGATTCAGTCTTGAACCCCATATAAACTGAAAACAAATACTAGCAATTTTTTTCCATTTTATTTTTTTGAAACACATCAACTCTTAAAACATAAGCAAGTTTACCATATAATTAATCTTTTTTATTGTATGACAAATTAAACTGTTTCCTCCATACCAGCAATTTATTTCCTCCAGTTTCACTTTCCACTGGTCCTGTATGTTTTCATATTCCTCAAACTTAACCCCCTGATATACTAATTTCCTTTCTTTTATAATAAATTCTGTTTATCATTATTTTACCAATGTCCTTATTTTCCTTCACCCACCTTTTCTAATAAATTTTCAATTCTTATAACACTTTAATTTATTCATCCTCCATTTTTGCAGCAATAACTAAATCATCTGCATAAGGTAGACATACTGGGATCTCAGTTTCTTTTCCTGACTTCCAATATATTTTATCCATTTCTGGCATAAAAGTTTGAATAACTGCATACATAACAAAAAGACACATATTTAAGGGATCCCATTGCTTAATTCCCCTTCTTACCCTAATTTCTTTTCCCAGCCACCCATCCATTTATCATTACTTTCTACCCATGAGCTTTCATAAACATTTATAGTTTCTACTATTTCTTACATATTTCATATAATTCCATAATTTCTCCTCATGACTTATCAAAAGCAACATCACATATAACCAGTCTTACATTAATTCTTTTCTGTCAAAATCATACTTTTATTTTTTTATTTTATTTTACATTTGTTGACTGGGAAAGTCTGACAGGACACAGGTCCATTTTCAGCGGAGGCCTGGGGAGAAAAGCTCCAAACATTAATATAGAAAAAAGTAGTTAAAAACAGTCTCGAATATGGAAACACAGTACAAAACATGTTTACAAAAAGAAAAAAATAACACATTATAAATATATTACATATGAGAATAGGTAGGTCTTGGGAGAAGGCTCCCAGCTCTGATGCAGTTTCAAGGGGAAAGAATTAGTTGTAAAGAATAAAACAAAGACATGTATGTTAAGAATAAATTAGAGTATACCTCGTAAAGGTTCATATTGTCTAACATATGTGGTAGTAATTTAATTCCCACTTAGTTGTTTTTACAAGTTGGACTTGGGGAGAATCTTTTGATTCATAGCTGAAACCTAGCAACAGTGCAATGGTATGGACTAACCTGGGGAGTAACATGAGCAGATCCAGTTATTGTTGTAGTGGGTTTTAAGAAGTTTTTTAAATTGGGAAGTAGAGGTGGTGGCAGTTATGTGGGTTGGAAGTGAATTCCAGGTTCTGGCAACAGAGCAGGCAAAGAGAGATTTACCAGCCTCATTCTTATGTTTGATGACATTTATGTGGTTCTGAAAACTTGATCTTAGGGTTCTAGTGGTGGTAGGGGTGAATTAGGGAAAGAGCTATTGATAGTTGGTTGAGTAGGAGTAGTTGGGAAACTCAAGCTACTTAGAACAGCTATTAAATTTTCTTTTATTTCTTTCCATTTAACATCAAACACTCCATTTCCTATTATTTCATTTATCACTTTTTGCATTGTTTAATTATTCTCAGAAATATTTTATAATCAGTGTTCACTAAAATTATATATCTATTTCTTATGTCTTTCCTATCATATTTTACTGTATAAAGTTTATCACTCCACTATATAATGCATCTTGCAATATTCCTTTACCTAACCATTCATTTAATACTTCATAAAAAAATGTTTCTTTTATCTCCATTTACTTTTAAAACTCATAATGTAGTCTATCTAATCCTGGTGCTGTCTGTTTTCTCATACTTCCTACATTTCATCCATAATAATAATAATTTCCCTTTTCAGTTCTGCCTTAGTACCTTCATATTTTTAATATACAGTTTGTGTTTTTCAGCTTCTTCCATTTTGTACATTTTGCCTACAAATCAGTAATTTGTCTTGTTTATACATCACACCAATTTCATCATTCATTGAACCCATTCATTCTAATTTTATCCGAAATGACTTTTCTAAATAAGGTAATCACTTCTTTTTCTTACCCTTTAAAAATATTTGCCAAAATAATGTAATTTTACTGTCTCTTTTTATATAATTTTCTATTTGTCTTATTCTGTTCCTTTTTATAATTTCCAAATGAAGTTCTTCCATCATATAATTATAGTCATTTGTTTTTATTCAATTTTCTGCCATTAAAACATTTTCTTATATTTTAAACACTGCCCACGCTGCAGCCCATTTTTGTAGAACTCCCTTATTGTCATATGTTCTTTTCATAACTTATTATTCTTCAGCTTTATTTGTTCTTTTATTAACGTCACCAAATTAACCTTGTTCCTTTTCATTTTGTTATCTCATTAGTCTCACCTATTCTTGCCTACACAGCTCTATGATCAGAAAACTTAATGATAGCCACACCTCCTACTATTTCTTGCATGACATTCGAACATATTACATGATCTACCTAGAATTAAATAGATGTGATAAATTAACCTTTGGTATTTTAAATTTCAATTAAGTTAATGGACTTGTTAATTGTTTAAATTACTGGACCAATCACTGATTAGTAGTCCATATATTAAAGCAGGGTTTTATTTTTTGTATTTAATTCTGATGAAGTCAAGTTTTAACTGACGAAAGCGCTTAATTCATTTGTTGTTGTAATAAAGAAGGTATTGGACTTGCAACGTATAGTGCTTTTCTTGGGTTTTACAGTTTCTTATAAGCACTATTGCACCTTTGTTTGGTTCATGAGTTTGTTTCCATTTTAAATATCCCTGTCTGATAAGTCCATTCGCTTTTTTGTCCTATTTTATAACTTCCTCCTCTACTTCCACATCTTGCGTTATTTTCCCATTCTCCTTCCTTAAATTAAAGTTTCTATAATAATTATGAACATATCAACCAAAACATGTTTTAAAACTAAAACTAACAATAAAATGATTGACTTCAACAATTGGCTAAGCTTATGGTGTCATTCAAAGGGGATCCAGTATCTGTCTGCCTGGGATGACATGATTGACAGACCACGATGCTTTGCCAGAGATGGTCTGCACCTGTCGCCCCTGGGATTCAGGTTACTGGCTAAGGCTCTTGCCACCCCTATAGTGCCTTTTTTAGGCAAACTTCAAAGGACAAAACCACCACAGTAACAGGTACAAGCATGCAAAATCTGAAGGTAATGCTACTCAATGCTAGAAGTCTAAACCTCAAAATGCACTCTCTCGAGGCACTCCTAAAATGGAGAACATCGATATCTGTGCAGTAACTGAGACCTGGTTCAAGGCTCCAGAGAGCACCCCTGCAATACCAGGCTACAACTCTTACCACACTTTTCGGCCACCAAACCAGGACTGAAACACTAAAGGTGGAGGAGTGTCAATATTCACCAAGGATATTCACACCACCAGGCTAGTTGGCCAACACAATGTGTCTGAAATTCTCCAAGTGCAACTAACACTAGGTAAGACTGCAATCCAAATTGTAGCTTGCTACAGATCCCCCACCATACCCCAATTTTCTCACTACACCTTTTTAAACATACTGGAAAATATTAAGATAGAACCAAACACCCTAATACTGGGTGATTTTAACTACCCTGCCATTAACTGGGAAAACTACTCATGTCCCAACACCTTTGCGCAACGGTTCTTGGAATTCATAAATTCCAACGCCCTGGATCAACTAATCCATAGTCCCACCAGGGGCTCCAATATCCTAGATCTGGTCATTACCAACATGGCAAATCAATGCTCCATACCTATGGTCACCCCTCGTTAGTCAGGTCTGACCATAAGCTAATCACCCTTAACATCCACATCCCACCCCCACCCCCCAGTAAAGAAACCACCATAAAAAACTTCTCCAAAGCCAACTTCATGCTACTCAAGTCAGAAGTGACAAACTTCATGACACCCATGCAGACGCAACTGCTGAATCCTACACTAAGGCACTGTATGAGCACATCCACTCATGCATGAATCGTGCCATCCCAAATAGAACCAAAATGCTCTCATCCAAAAAAAGGAAGCCAATCTGGTGGTCCCCTGCCATAAACAAACTTTACAACAAAAGAAAGAAACTTTTGCAGAAAAGAAAAATCACAGGATGCAAAAACTCCCTTACTAGCCTCAGTAAGAAACTGAGATGCCTCATAAAATCCTCCAAAGCTAGTTATGAAAATAAAATTGCCAAAGATTCCAAAGACAACCACAAAGCATTCTATAACTATGTCAAGAATCTAAATGGCAATGCTCAGATCTGCTCTGAGCTAAAACAGAATGGCAATAAATATACTGATCCAAAGGATATTGCCAATATCCTGGCAGATCGATTCAGTGCCAACTTCACCCCCTCTCACCCCTAAATGGCCCATCTCAATACCGGAAGATTGCCAAATTCCAGTAATAACGGCCACACAGGTACAAAACGCACTCTCTAAAGCCAAGAATACAGCATCCATGGGACCAGATGACATCCCGGGCTGTGTACTACATGAACTACAATATGAACTGGCACCTCACCTAAGTGTCATGTTTAATCATAGCCTCACCTCAGGTTTCGTGCCCACTGAGTGGCGCAGAGCTACAGTTATCCCAATCCACAAGGGGATCCACCTTGGATCCCGGAAACTACCATCCCATCAGTCTGACAAGCCTTATCTGCAAGGCCATGGAGCGTATTATCATGGAACTTATAAACAAAGACATTGTCAACCTTCAAACACTGGACCCCACCCAGTTTGGGTTTGTGAAGGGCCGATCTTGTCTCCTGAACCTGATTGACTTCTTTGAATCAGTCTCCAGAGCCATGGACAAGGGTAAGGTGGTCCACACAGCCTATCTAGACCTTGCCAAGGCCTTTGACACCATCCCCCACTCTGGAATCATAGATAAACTTACTAAGTTGGTTATTAATCCCTATGTCACCCAATGGGTTGCTAAATGGCTTACTGATAGAACCCACACTGTAAAAGTAGCCGACTCCAAATCCAGCTCCAGACAAGTGACAAGTGGAGTACCTCAGGGTTCAGTCCTGGGGCCGCTCTTGTTTGGCATCTACTTCTCTGAAGTACAGGTCAACACTAAGGGACTCTGGCTAACAAAGTTTGCAGATGACTGCAAACTGGGAGCCATTATTGAATCCCCAAATGATGTGGATACTCTACAAAAGGGCCTTACAGAAACAGATGCTTGGTGCCAGAGCCATGGGCTCAAGCTCAATGCCAAGAAATGTATTGTTATCCCTTTGGGAAAAACATGTATCCATGAATTACCATATAGGTGGCAGTACACTAAACACAGAAAGTGTGATAAGAGACTTAGGGACACAGGTGGACAGTGGTCTCACCTTCGATAACCACATCGCCACAACAGTCAGGAAATCCTTCTATGTGGCACACCTCATCACGAAGGGCTTTTCATCCAGAAAAAAGGAGGTCATTGTCCCACTGTACTCATCCCTCATTAGACCCATTATAGAATACAACGCCCCATTTGGTATGTACCTCTCAAGACATCTGCGACAACTGGAAAGGTCTCAGAAATACCTCACTAAAAGAATCACAGGCCTAAAGCAGATGCCCTATGCTGACCGCCTTAAAAAACTCCAGCTATACTCTGTCGCATATCGTCTCCTCAGAGGCGATCTCTGCTTAACATACAAGGCCATGTCAAACCCAGAGCTGTTGGACATGCTACACTTAAAGAAATCCTAATCCCTCAGAGCTACACGCTCCAGGGATCTAAACCTTGTCATCACAATAAACAAAACATGCTGGAGGGATAGGTTCCTGACCCAGAGACTCCCCAGACTCTGGAATAGATTGCCCATGTATGTCAAGCAGAGTGCCTCTTTGGACCTCTTCAAGAGGAACCTTGACGTTTGGATGGGAGAAAGGAAATTCACCCCAGGGATCACGTCAGTCGCCCTGCTAGACAGGGGTCCAGGAAAGTAAATAATGTGGGAAGAAATAGCCAGGGAATTGTTATGGCTAGGCTTGTATAGGCCCTAGGGCTGATAGCCTAGTACCAACCTATGAACCTATGAACATATGTTTAAGACCTCAAGCAAATGTTTCCTGTCTGTCATAATTGTGTATGCATAACTTGCAAATAATCTGACACATATTTTTCCTTTTTAAATATCACACATCACCATCCTACCTGGTATTAGTATTTTAATATCTAATATTTTTCTTTCTTCATTTCTTTGCAAAATTCCCATACCCAAACATTCGTCACTTCCTCAAACATATAATTTTGTTTCCCCAAAATGCCACTATTCTGTTTATTTTCACTTTTTTACCACAAACATATAATTTCTTATTTCACCTTCTTACACCATTTAGTTACTATTAGCCCCATGATATAATTTCTAATACTGTTCGCATTAACACTTAGTATATTTATGTCATCCCTTTCCTTTCATTGTTTCCTTTTTCAACAGTTCTTTTTCTTCATTTTTCTGTTCCTACTATTGACGTCTTTTTGTGTGTTAAAATCCCCCTCCTTTTTACCAGTTTCCATTTGTTCATGTCTATTCTTTTCCTGAATAACATATTTGTTTTCAATATTTAACTCCATTTCTACTGAATTTATTATGTGTTCTTCTTTTATATTTTCTTCCATAACTTATTCTCTCTTGTCATCTTTGCTATTTTGCTATTTTTTTCAATATTTTCTTCAGTTATTCTTTCATCCTGTAAACAACCATGACCAAACCTGATGACCTGGGATGAGGATGGAGAGGGGGCTATTCTGGTCAGTCTGGAGACTTTAAACCCAGGGTAATAGCCACAATCTCTGATTTTTTTTTGTGGCAACATTTCTTATTTTTTATGTTACCTTGGTATAAAAATTATGCATTACTGTGTTACGTTACATTAAAAGAGACCTTGAAATTAAAATGTATCTCTGATCAGTGGCAGATTTTAAAAGGGTCATTTTGAGTAGCTGCACTGGGCCCTTGGTTATGGGGGAAGCAATTGGGCTGGCAATGCAAAATTAGGTAATGGTCATTATGTGTAATTTCATAAAATATGTTGGCACTGCTGATTTATATGTTCATGCAAGCATTTGCTCGCATGACCTCAAGAGATATCAGACTTGCACATGGCTGGCAACTCAGCAGTGCAGCAGTAGGGCCCATATTCTCTGTATGCAGTTTCTTTTTAGGGCTTAAATAATTAATTGTGCTACAAATGAGTTACACCTCTTCAGTTTGTAATACTGTCCATCTGACAGTATGCACATACACACTGCTGTGAAATATTTTGCACTGCAATTTACAGAAAGCCACACAGGCAGCAGTAAAATAGTCACAGTCTTGGGTTTCAAAATCAAAACTCTGAGATCTTTTGTTTTTCTTTATTGTTACTGATTCCTGTCTCAGCTGCACTTTCACTGGAACTCTCCATGCTATATCCTCCTGATACAGGACAGCATTACTTCTCTCTTCACATTGTTCCATTTCACAGCAGACAACTGGAAGGACTGTTGCATTTTGTGAACTGTAGCCATTATACTAAAGATGAATGTCAGCAGATAACTGCTTGTGGTGACTAATATGGTATGGTTAAAGATGAATGTCAGCAGATAACTGCTTGCGGTGACTAGTATGGTGTGGTTAAAGATGAATGTCAGCAGATAACTGCTTGCGGTGACTAGTATGGTGTGGTTAAAGATGAACATCAGCAGATAACTGCTTGCAGTAACTAGTATGGTGTGGTTAAAGATGAACGTCAGCAGATAACTGCTTACGGTGACTAGTATGGTATGGTTAAAGATGAATGTCAGCAGATAACTGCCTGCAGTAACTAGTATGGTGTGGTTAAATACACTAATGAGAATGATCTGCTGTAGCAGGAAGCAGAAAAGCAGGCCAACTCACTGTCATATATTTTGACCGGCAGTGTGAAGAGGAATAGGGTTCAGACAAACAGCATGCATACTAGACTAGTGAGCAGCAGCCACTTAGACAAACCATGACTAAAGATTCCAATTTACCTCAGAGGAAGAAAGGGGCAGGGTATATGTAACCTGTAAATAGTTAATCTCCCAGGCCCATGCTTATACTTATCAAGGGTATCAAAACTTGTCAGAGATTTGGGATGCATGGCTAGGCTTTAAAAGGCCCTTGTGGTTGTTAGCCTAGTAAACACCTATGAACCTATGTTAAAATTAATTATGTATTTTACATTTACAAGCTGAATTGCAGACACTGCAATAAAACACAATTCCAACAGTTCAGTGACTTTTCAACTACCCTGTTTACTTGTCTGTGAGTGTTAGATCAGAGAATCAGATTTAGTATGTACCTACTCTGAATCGCTATAGACTGCACCTGCTAGATGGCAGTAAAATAATGTCATTTTTCAAGTAGCAGCAGCACTTGCATGGTGGTATCTACTGTACATTTTGCAACTCCTCACTCCAGCCTCTTTAGTTGTGAAAGTGATTCTGGTCCATTTGGAGAGTAGCTGTGATCATCAGCTCTATATGAATCCAATCCAGGCTAAGTGCAGGCTGGGCTTTGGTTGAGAGTTTTAGAGAATATGTATAAAGCAATGGCAAGCTTAGAGATGGTTTATTCATTATTAAAAATATATATATATTGCATAGACAGATTTCTTCCTAAATTACTTGTTAATTATTACATCTTAGTATTCCTGTGTCTCTCCTTTATCTGTTGAAATAAATAGTTTACGAACTAAACAGTAATTTGTTTTCAGTGAATGTTTTATGCATTTATGCAGTGTTGAAATAGGAAAGCAGAAGCTGGATGCATAAAAAGAATACTATACTTTTATTTTTCTTTCTTTCTTTTTTTTTTTTTGTCCAGAGGTAACCTGGGTGAGGACTGTGGTTCAGTGACTTGCTCTGGGTTACAAAGTAGGAAAAAAGATGCTGAGAGAAAAATCCTTTGGATAAAGGAAGGAAGGGACAGGCTAGAAAGCAGTGGCACCAGTGAATGCACATAATCAGCCCTTCTTCCTTCCAAATAAATGACTTAGCTTAGAAAGCTAACCATATTTTGTTTTCAGTCATATTGTGATGGGTTCAGGGTTGAAAATTTGAAGCTTGCAAAAATTTCTCCACATTGTATTTTTCTCACTGAGTATGTCCAGATCACTTGCTTAGAGTCGCCCAGTAGAAAAATGAGAGAGGGAGCAAGGGTTGAGGTCTTTGGATGAAAAACAGCTCATAACCCACAGTATAATTAATCCAAAATTATTGATGATGACTGCTTGACTGATGTATCTCTGGGAAGCACTAATCTCCCAAAAGATCACTTTGATCTTTCAGCACAGAGTGATTTTATATGATGACACTGATGTGGTCAGTGGTCATTCCAGGCAATATTAAGTAGTGAACTGCCTGTGCAACTAACATAGCTGTTAATGTAGAACAGGGTTCAGAGGACCCTACTGTTCTGTACAATATTGTGTGAAAAGCACTGCTTGTGAAGAAACAATACGTTGCAGTGCATGAGCAGTGAACATTAAAGTAAAGGCCACATGCCTGAGTGCTTGCAGTAAATAAAGATTGTCTGTTGCACTCTTTCTCAACAGAAACAGTTCACATTGTGACAGCCCAATTTTATACAGTGTATCTTGCTGGTGTTGACCTGAAAGATAGACTGTGCATGGCTCATTAAAAGTGTACAAACATGGGTTAAAATTCCCAACTGATCAAATGACAGTACTATTTAAAAGTCACTGCTTTCAACGTTCCTTCCTGCTGTACAGGTTTTGTTCTCTGCTGTGATGAATTCCTGGTATTACTGTGTCATTTAAAGTTATGTTTCAAGTTTGACCAGTTTTGTGTACATTCTCTAGTTTTATGGTATCTGTGATTGCATTAAAGATTACTTCCTTGTGAGAATACCTGCTGAGTGCTGTCACTGTCTGTTGCTGCTTTTAGGGCTTGTCTGTTAAATGTCACTGAGATTTCATCTGGGATACTTGTGAAGGAAAGAGCAGAGTAGTAGAGCAACAAGCATATGGTAAGGAAGTTAGAATCTTTCAGAAGATTCAAAGAAAATGCTAGCGGGATAGTCATCACAGAAAGGTGAAACACCATGGTATGAACTACCACTCTCTAAGACAGACGGATAGGGGAGAGCGGATCTTGTTAGCATATGAAGCTGTCAGCTAATCCAGTGAGAACTGCAATGAGCAAACTAGTCAGGGCAACTAATTATCTGCACTGTCTAGCATTATATTAAGCATTATATTATTTTGTTCTTGAATGTTAACTGTGATGAAATATGTATCAACAACAGGTTGTGATTGCTTGGAATATCTTATGTGATCTGTCTTCCACCCCCTTCAATTTACTCTTATTGTACTTAGTATTTTTGTTAATTCATAGGTTCATAGGTATTTACTAGGCTAACAATCACAAGGGCCTTTTTAAGCCTAGCCATGCATCCCAAATCTCTGACAAATTCTGATACGGTTGATAAGTGTAAGCATGTGCCTAGGAGATGAACCATTTACAAGTTACCTGTGTCCATTAGAGACATAGTTGCCAAAACAGGGATGAATTTCTGGTTTCCCATCCAGTTGCCAATGTTGCACTTGAATTGGGTTAGGGAGGAACTCTACTTTACATGGATGAGTAGCCTGTTCCATAGATGAGGTAGTCTCTAGGATATATACCTATCTCTCCAACAGGTCCTATTTATATCACAGGCAAGGTTTAAGTCTTAGAATGGGTAAATATGCTGCTGCTTTTTTGTGGATGCACAAGAGTTTCATCAGAGTGGGGTCTGGCAATGCCCAAAGCCTGTAGGAAACAGAATACAGGGATAGGGCCTTGAGGGAGTCTGCATAGGGCATTTTACTTATGCCCTGTATTTTTTTAGTGAGGAACCTCTGTGGACATTCCAGTTGTTGGATATGTCTGGTTAGGTACATACCAAAGGGGCATTGTAGTCAATGATAGGTCTGATGAATGCTGAATTCAGTAGAACAATGACTTCCTTGGATTTAGATGCCATACCTTTGTTTATAAGTTGCAAAACATAGAATGATTTCCTCACCAGTGTAGACACTTGATGGTCAAAGGCTAGATTGCTATCTATGTGTGTCCTCAAGTCCCTGACTACTGGGTCAACTTTAAGGGGTGTGTTGTCAATCTGATAGTTACCAGGAATGTATGACTTCCCAAAGGATAGTATTATGCACTTCTTGGCATTTAGTTTAGTCCATCGTTCTGACACCAGTTGTTTGTCTGTGTCAACCCCTCCTGGAGAGCATTTGTGTCAGTGTGAGATTCAATGACAGCTCCTAATTTACAATCATCTGCAAGTTTAGTCCGCCAGAGACCACTGACATTGTTCTTGACTTCTGAGAAGTAAATGCCAAAAAGGAGCATCCCAAGGATTGATCCCTGAGGGACTCCACTTGTGACTGGCCTCTTTGTAGAGGTGGACTCTTTAATTCTAACTTCCTGGGTAGGGGTCCTATCTGTGAGCCAGATGGCTATCCACCGGGTGACATAAGGGTTTTGTACCTAACCTCTTGAGTTTGTTAATGATGCCCGAGTGGGGTATTGTGTCAAATGCATTGGCCAGGTCAAGGCAGGCAGTGTGAATGATTTTGGCCTCATCCATTACTTTGGTGACATTCTCAAAGATGTCCATCAGGCTTGAGTAGGCATGATCTGCCCTTGATGACACAAAACTGGGTCGGGTCCAGTGAATGGAGGTTTAGTATATCTATATTGATCATCTCCATGATAATTCTTTCCATGACTTTAAATATAAGACTAGTGAGACTTATGGGTCTGTAGTTTCCAGGGTCTGTAGATGGCCCACCCTTGTACATAGGGATGACTGTTGCCTTTCTGCATTCATGAGGCATGAAGCCTGTTTGGAGGCTTACAGTTAAATAGGAATTCCAGAGGCCCTGATAGGTCATGTTTCATGCTATTTAGAAGGCATCCTGGGATATTGTCTGTTGTTTAGTTTGATGAGAGTGCTTTTACCTGCTGGGTTCTGCACCTCCTAATTTTTGCCATGATTTTCTTCCTCCTGTTATACAGCCTACTGATTTTGTGATTCCACCAGGGTGGTTTGTTTTTGGAGTTAGTTCTGTACTTCTTCTTGGTGAGTACAGCTGCCTCTATGCAGCTTTTAACATGCTTGTACATGGTTTCTATGAACAGTTCTGCATAGGCAGCAGTGTTCTCAGGGTTTATGGGGCTTGAAAGTTTGCCAGGTTAGTAGCAGGAGGTTAGCCTTAGAATAATTCCTGAATATTCAACGTTTAGCTTGTGGTCCAGGTTTTAATTCAAAGGAGACCATTTTGTGGTCTGACCTTACCAGGGAAGGCATTACAGTAGGATTGTGCAGCACTCTCCCATATTAGTGAGGACCAGATACAGTATGGTTGCACCCTGGCTGGTCAAGGTAGTTTGTGTTTACAAAATACAGGAATCTCTGTGCATGTACATTTGGTGCCATATAGGATTCCCAGTTAATAGTGGGGTAATTAAATCCACCCATGTATATAGTATTGGGTTGGATGGTTAGTGTTTCTAATAACTTTAAATACATGGTATATGGCTTTCCTGGGTCATAGAGGGAGACCAAGAAACTTGCAATGAAGTGGTATTGGATTTTACCAGCCTTGAAATATATTTATGTTTAATGCAAATAGAGACACCTCCACCTTTGGTCCCTGTCTATGAAGCAGCTGGCCTAAAGATGCGGACAGCATTATACCTTGCACTGTTGGTGTGCTCCCTGTGGCTTTAAACCACATCTCAGTGACAGCACAGACGTCAGCATTCTATAGGGTAAAGAGAGCTTCTAGGGAGTGGATTTTTTTTGTTTAGACTCCTATCATTGAGCAGTAATACTTTTAGATATTCTTGGTTTTGATTTGCTATGTCAGAAGTACTTTCAGTTTGGCGCTGCCTATAAAAGGTACTAACGGGCAAGACAATGTTTTAACTAATATTCAAAAGCCTAGATGGGAGAGGTGGAGACCATCCCTGGCAAAGCAGCGTGGTCTGTTGACCATCTCCTTCCATGCTGACAAATATTGCACCCCCTTAGACTGACCACAGAAACTAAGCCAGTTATTAAAGTCAACCATCTTTTGTTCATACTGTGGCATCATCCTTGGAGAAGGTAAAATGCTGCTTAATGCTAAGCTCATGCCAGCATGAGACACATATTCTGAGAGCTCCATGGTGTTTCTCCTCATGTAGTCTAGGGATGTACATTTCAGTTCATTTATTCCCGCATGGACTATGACTGAGTCACATTGGTAACTGTGGTCCAATGACCTGAGTGCGTGCGTAATGTGGTGGATCCTAGCCCCTCATAAGCAACTGACCATGACTTTCTCCTTACTCAGCCTGGTGAGAGGGACATCAGTGTGTCTCACAATGGAGTCTCCAGTGACTAGAATATTGGATTGTGTGGTGGCTTGCTTTATGGGCATAGAGGTAGAGGCTCCATGAGATGTGTTGATGTTGATGCTCTATGCGTTGATGTGGGTGTTGTTTTGAAAGAGTGCATTTGGAGCTGTTGAGGGTATTTGTTATGTGTACTTCATCTAGGAGGTCTTTGTGGTTTAGGAAGGTTACATTTAAGGGGTCTGTATTAAAAGACCGAAGAGGTGTTTCATCGAATACCTCTTGGTCGACACATAAAGAGTGAATGCACTAAAGTGCGGATGCTCAAAACAGCAATTTCTTTCCTTGCAAAATAAATTGCTTAACCATTGCCATGTGTTTGCCCCTTTCTTCACTGTAGTGCGATCTTGGAGTTGGTATATTTAGTTGGGGGAGTGTGGGTGGCACATCCCCCCACGTTGGGGGGTGTGGGAGGCACAGCCTCCCACATTGTTATTTTTGAAAGTGTATGTGTGTGTGGGTGTGTGTGTGTGTGTGTGTGTGTGTGTGTGTGTGTGTGTGTGTGTGTGTGTGTGTGTGTGTGTGTGTTTGTGCTAGTGATTTCTTTCCCAGGGAAAGAAATCGCTGTTTTGAGCATTCGTGCTTTAGTGCATTCACTCTTTATGTGTCCACCAAGAGGTGTTCGATGAAACACCTCTTCGGTCTTTTAATGTAGACCCCATTTAAGTGCCTCAGCATATGTGGGTCGATATGTCTTCTTTGAACTGTGTGTGATGGATGCAGTGCATGTACTACTGACAACCTTATCAACATTAGGAGTACTTTTATGTGAGAGCTTTGCATTCAGTGACTTTGTGTAAATACATCCCTCACATACCATATCAGTTTGTTTGAGAATAATTTTGTTGTCAGTAAACATGAGGCGATTTCTTTATTGCCTTAGGATGCCCATATCCACCAAGGCAGTAATGGAGACTGTAGGAAAGTTCATATCCATGACAACAGACCCCTTTTTATTGATTAGACAGTTGGAGTGAGAATATTAATCACTAACAATATATATTGGAATCTGCTTATAGAACTACGTCTTCCATTGTCTGGAGACTTTATACATGGAAATTTTTACATAGATCTTTTTATACACCTTTGATGATGAATAAAATAAATAATAAAGATAATTTATGTAAGAGATGTAATGTAGAAATTAATGCTGACTGGGCTCATATGTTTTATGACTGTATAAAATTGAAAGAATACTGGAAGTCAATTAATGAGTTTTTGCAGGCTCTTTTTACAGATAATTTCATTATTTCTAAATCTCTTATATTATTCAACACACCTGTACCTCAAAGTGTTAAAAAGGTTAAGCTTCCCTTGTTATGGTCTATTCTAGCAGTGGCTAGGAAAATAATAACTAGAAATTGGATTTCAGATACACCTCCTTCGTTCAATGAATTTAAAAAATGTTATGAATATAGTGTGCCATATGGAAATAAACACAATTAGGACAAGAACAAATAGAAAAACATCTTATTATATTGTATGGGATAATTTACAAAATTTGTTAAAAAAATTTTAATTTCAATAGCATGGTATTTTAGTTTAATTAATTGATCTGATTGTAGTGGATGTCTTTGTAAATACTTTAGTTTTTTTGTTGAATATTATAATAATACCTATTTTAATTACTTGTATAAAATTGTTATGATATTTCTCTTATATGTTAAAACAATAAACCTGTTTTGAAAAAAAAAGAATATTAATCACTGTCAGGAGTATCCGGTTTGCAACTATTGGGACAGTGCTTGTCACTGGAAATTAGTTGTCCTATATGCAACTAAGTACTGGAGAAATTTCAATTGTGCTTTTACAGGAAAAAAGTCACTCAAGGTGTCTGAGTCTGTACACAACACTATCAAACACTTGAGAGGGAAGCTAATACGTAGACCCTGAAAATTTAAGGATGAAGTATTTAGGCAGATATTCTGAAGTTAGAAACAAATCAAGCAGTACTTACTGAAAACAAAGAATTAGTATGAAAAGAATGATAAAAAGAGGGGAGTTACATGAATGGCTACTGCCTGGCTACTACTAATGCTGGTCTCACCACAGCTTCACTCTGTTGGGATACAATGCTCCTTTGCTTCTTCTCTCACCAGAAACAAAATATTAGCACCAATCCCAAGATAAGAAGCAGGTTAAAAATAGAAAAAGGCAATAAAGCAATACAAACTACAAGAAATCAAAAGCAAACTAACCTTTCCTCACAGAATGTTGTGGCAGAGTCTGGGTGAGCTTTTCCAGTAAAGCACTGAAATGTTGTATCCCTTAAATAGAAGGTTTAGTTCCTAGCTCCACCCCCTCAGTTCCCAAATGATTAACTTTAACTGACCTGTTCTAACTTCTATGTGACTCCTTAATCGACCTGTTCTAATTTCTGTCTGACTCACAAGAGACACAGCTGTGGTCTCTTTTCAAGTTTTAATACACAATTAAAAGCAGAACACAAATAAAACACAGTTTAAAGAAAACAAATCACAGGATACAAAATAGGAAAAGGCATTAAAGTAATACAAAGTACAAGAAATCAAAAGCAAGCTAACCTTTCACTGACAGCAAGCTGTGGCAGAGTCTGGGTGAGCTTTTCCAGTAAAGCCAATGGTCATTCTTAACAAATTAATACTGATGTCTCTGACTTCAGGGCCTCTGGTGAGCTTTGGATTAGGTAAACGTACTCACAGTCAAATTTTATGTAACTATACATGGAATGAAGCAAACCTACAACATCAGGTTATAACTTATTGCAAATCATGGACTTATTCCAGTAGCCTGCACTAACATCTTTGTGAGTTATGTGAAAGCATTTCCTAACCCTTTTTCCTTTATACAGCTGTCATTTGTGCTTATCCTGTATTAATTTACTACTGCTTTTACACAAATATATATATAGGTCCCCTGCGAAATCCCGAATGCACAGAATCCTGATGCCCAAAATACCGAGACGAAAAGCCCGAAACCCCACATTACCAAAACGTTAAAAGCGCGAAATTCAAAATTGTTAAACTAATACATACATACAGCACACACACAAACATAACACACCCTCTCCCCATAACCAAACAAACCACCCTGCATTAAAGATAAGCAGGGGGGCTGCACCCCCCCATGAGGGGGGCTGTGCCCCCCCCACCCCCTACTTTATTATTCTAACTCCGAGATCGCACAAACATATACACAAGGCAAACTCACACCCACACATTACAGTCACACACACACACACACACACACACACACACACACACACACACACACACACACACACACACACACACACACACACACACACACTAAAGCCCCTCACAAACACACTTACACACACATACTTACCTGAACCAGAACACCAGAAGTGCTAACTCAAAATCCCTTAACATCGGGATTTTGAATTTCACGATTCTGATCTGTCGGTAATGTGGGGTTTTGGGCTTTTTGTCTCGGTATTTTGGGTGTCGGGATTCTGTGTGTTCGGGATTTCATAGGGGATATATATATATATATATATATATATATATATACATATATGTATATATATATATTTGTGTATGAATGAATGGGCCTACTTCAAATCAAAAAAAGCTGACATCATCGAAATACAAATCATCAAGACAAGTTTGCCGAACATGCAGATAATTGAATACTGACAACACTGAATCCCAGAACATTGAAAACAACTCTCCAGATATATCTAACCAAGCTACCAACTAAAAATGTTACAATAAATCAACTAAAACTTTCCAATCACTTACATTTATAAAGACCTCACCCTACACCACAACACAACATCTACTACTAAATATTCCCATAAGTGTATATTTTCTTAAAGGAGCAGGACTTCAGTAAGTAATTAAAACAGTACAATAACTATATAACACCATTTTTGTAGGGGAGGCAAGCCCCCCCTCTGCCTGCACACCCCCAGAAATTAAATATACCAAGTCCAAGATTGCACTACCATGAAGAAAAGGGCATATTTACAAGTATATTAATAGTGTTGTGACTAACGACGTCAGTAACCTCTTTTCGATGTTCTGAGATTTGATGTTGTCAGTATTCGATAATCTGCATGTTCGGCAAACTCTTCTCAATGATTTGTATTTTGATTATGTCAGCTTTTGCTGATGTGAAGTGAACTATATATATATATATATATATATATATATATATATATATATATATATATATATATATATATATTTATCACTTAAAAAGGTATATATTATTTTTCTATCCACTTGGAATACAACTGTATCCTAATTTCCAGGTGACATTCCTAAATGTGTACACATAAATGCTTCAATCCCTTATGTACCTCTGCAGTTACTACTCCTTGCACTGTATTCTGCTTCCTTTACCCTTTCAGAGATGTGTTCTCCAAGTGCCACAACTAAACTTCCACTTTTTTTCCTTTGTAGCACTCTACTTCATGCCCCTGGCCTTACCCCAGCCCGGTCCTACTTCAAAAAGTCTGATATCTGTAGGATACCCATGGTAAGAATCCCATGTTTGTAACTGTGTTTGGCTGCTATTCCATTTGATAAACAGAGCCAAGTTTAATCATAGTACAAGGAATTTGAAATAGGGCAAGTTCTCTAACATGGCACCTATGGGGTCAATCATAGGCCAGTGAGGTGTAGTTAGTTTTAGCTGTGAGCTGGTTCAAAAAATGCATTTTTAATTTTGTTAGAGTTAATACACATAGTTGTAACCATGCCACAGTGGCATAGAGAAATAAAGCCCTGACTATGACACAGGTGACCTGTGTATGATTAGAAAGTAAGGCATGGGAGAATGGCCAGTGTCTATCCTGGGACAGGAAGTGTGCCCCAGTATGGCATGGGAGGATGGCTAGTGCTGATCCTGGTGGATCTGGATTCCCAGATGTGATCCCTTGTGAAGGATAGTTTCATAGTATAGTACTAGGCTATCTGCCCTAGGGCATTTATAAGCCTAGCTATAGTGTACGTGGCTTTTGCCACCCCATCTAATGATACAAAAGTGTACAAAATAAATTTAGTTTACTGTGCCTCTGTCTAGTAGTGACACAGAGATGACCCCTGGGATAAACCTACGACCACCCATCCACTCGTCAAGATTTCTCTTGAAGAGAGTCAGTGAGGGACTCTGCCTAACATGGACTGGGATCCTGATCCAGAGTGCGGGAAGCCTCTGGGTTATGAATCTGTCCCTCCAGCATGTCCTATTCATATTTGTACTGAGGTTTAGATCTTTAGCTCTTGTGACGCTGATGGATTTGGATTTTTTTGAGGTGGAGCATGTCCATTAATTCTGGATTGGACATGGCCTTGTACGTCAGGCACAGATCACCTCTGAGCAGGCGGTATGCTACTGAATAGAGCTGGAGCTTCTTTAGTCTGGCAGCATATGACATATGTTGGAGACCCTTGATCCTCTTGGTGAGGTACTTTTGGTGTCTCTCCAGCTGCTGCAGGTGCCGGGTGAGGTACATACCAAATGGGGCATTGTACTCAATCATAGGCCTGATAAGGGAGGAATATAGGGATACAATGACATCCTTTAATCTGGATGTGAATCCCTTCATGATAAGGTGGGAAAGGTAGAAGGTCTTTCTAACCACTTTGGCAACGTGGGTGTCAAATGAGAGGTCACTGTCAACTTGGGTCCCCAGGTCTCTGATTACTTTTTCCATACTTAATGAATTACCACCTATGTGGTAATTTGTGGGTACTTTGTTTTTCCCAAAGGGGATGACTATACATTTTTTGGCATTTAGTTTAAGGCCATGACTCTGGCACCAGTCATCTGTTTCTGTAAGGCCCTTCTGAAGGATGCATGTGCCAGCTGGTGTATCGACTATGGCGCCTAGTTTGCAGTCATCTGTGAACTTTGTCAGCCACAACCCCCCTATGTTTGCCTGCACATCTGAGAAATAAATGCTGAACAAGAGGGGTCCCAAGACAGAGCCCTGTGGGACTCCACTTGTGACTGGCTTAGAATCTGACATAGCTCCAGCTATTCTGACCTTGTGGGTTCTGTCCTTTAGCCAGTTTTCAACACATCTTGTGACATACGGGTTTACATTTAAGCTGTTGAGCTTGCCTATGATGCCTGAGTGGGGTATTGTGTCGAAGGCTTTTGCCAGGTTCAGGTAGGCTGTATGAACTGCTTTGCCCTCATCGATGGCTCTAGTGACTGTTTCAAAAAAGTCCACCAGGTTCAAAAGGCAGGATCTGCCTTTTACAAAGCCGAACTGGGTAGGATCAATTGTCTGTAGGCCCCCGATGTCTTTGTTTATGAGCTCCATAATGATCCTTTCCATAGCTTTGCAGACCAGGCTGGTTAAGCTTATGGGGCGGTAGTTTCCAGGGTCTGTAGAGGTGCCTCCTTTGTGGAGTGGGACACCACTGTTGCTGTACGCCAGTGTTCAGGTACATATCCTGTAGTAAGGCTGAGATTAAACAGCATTCTTATGTGCGGGTTTAGCTCCTCTTGGCGTTCACGTAGCACGCAACCCAGGGCACCGTCAGGTCCCATTGATGCTGTATTTTTAGCTTTGCTGAGAGCAGCTCTCACCTGGACATCTGAGATGTCAGGGAGGTTACATTCAGCTGGTATAAATATTTCTTATTTTGGGGGTGATAGAGGGGAGAAATTTGCACTGAACCTGTCTGCCAGTATGTTGGCAATATCTGTGGGTTCAGTGTATTTCTTGCCATTATGAACTAACTCTGAGCATATCTGAGGGTTTCCGCCCAGGTTTCTAACATAACTGAAGAAGGCCTTGTGGTTATCTTTAGTGTTCTTAGGGATTTTTCTCTCAAAGTTGGCCTTGGATGATTTTATGAGCGAACGTAGATTTTTGCTAGTGCTGATCAGAGATGCCTTCCCTTTATGGGATTTTGCTCTGCCTTGCAGTAGCTTCCTTCTCTTGTTATAAAGTTTGTTTATGGCTGGGGTCCACCAGATAGGATGCCTGCCTTTGGTGGAAAGGGTCTTGGTTTTATTTGGGATTGCATGATCCATGCATTCTTGGAGATGTCCATAGAAAGCATTTGTGAAGGATTCAGCAGTGTGGGATGTGGTTTCCACTGGCCCAGGGGGCTTGAAGGATACCATTTCAGTCTTAAGGAGTGTAAAGTCGGCTTTTGGTCTTTTGTGCTGCGGGTGGAGGTGGGATATGAATATCTAGGGTCATTAGTTTGTGATCTGATCTCACTAATGAGGCGTATACTTCCCGTGTTGAGCATTTTGTCCCCATGTTTGTGATGATCAGGTCAAGTATATTATCTCCCCTTGTGGGGGAGGTGACTAGTTGTTCCATCGCATTTGAGTTGATGAATTCCAGGAACCTTTGGGCTAGGGTGTTAGGGCTTGAATAATGCACCCAGTCTATGTTTAGGTAGTCGAAGTCTCCCAATATGATGGTATTTGGTGAGGCATTCATATCCTCCAGTGTCTTCAGGAAGGCTGAATGGAGTTCCAGAGATTGAGAGGGTGGTCTGTAGCATGCTACAAGTTGTATAGCAGTTTTGCCTATGGTTAGTTGCACATGGATGGTCTCTGATGCTTCATGCGTTGCCACTAACCTGGAGGTGTGGGTGTCTTTAATGAATATGGACACTCCCCCTTCCTTTGTGGTTCGGCCCAAGTTTTGGGGCCGAAATGCATGATACAAGGGATAACCTGGTATAGCTGAGGTGCTCTCAGGAGCCTTGAACCAGGTTTCAGTTACTGCACAGACATCGATGCACTCCATACTGAGGAGTGCTTCGAGAGCCTGCATCTTGAGATTTAGACTTCTGGCGTTGAGCAGCATTACCCTTAGTTTTTTTCCTTTTTTGTTTACTAAGGTGGTGGGTTTGTCTTTTGAGCCTTGCCTAAAAAAGGCACTATGGGGGTGGCAAGAGCCTTAGTCAATATCCGGAAGCCCAGTGGTGACAGGTGCAAGCCGTCCCTTGTGAAGCAGCGTGGCTTGTCCAGCATGTCATCCCAAGCAGACAGACATTGGATCCCCCTAGAATGACACCAGTAATTGAGCCAATTATTAAAGCTGATCATCTTGTCTTTGTATTGTGGCATCATTCTTGGTGAGGGCAAGATGCTGCTCAGGGTCAGGGTCATACCGCCTGGGCTACATAATCAGAGAGCTCCTCTATGTCTCTTTTCATGTAGTCCAGGAAGGTACGTCTCAGGTCATTCACGCTGGCATGGACAATGACAGAGTCATATTTGTACTTGCTTTGGAGTGACCTCAGTGCTTGTGTTATGCCAAATGGAGATGGATTCAATGGATGGGGGAAAGTGGACATGGCTACCGAAGCTGGTGATGGTAGTCCTTCACAGCTGTGTGTGTCAGGATGCACACCAAAGAAGTTAGATGGACATCAGAAGTCACTAGTGTGATTCAGGTGCACACATCACCACCTAATATGAGGGATTATGGATATTCATACAGAATGTTATCATAGCCAAAATGCTAAAAGCCGAAAAACTGCAGACGACAAACCAAGAAATTAAGGCACTGGAAGAGTCAAGAGCATGAAACCAACTGACTGTGATCAAAGGATTTAATGAGTTGAAACGCTTTTCATTTGCTTTCTTTAGCAAACTTCTTCAGAACAAACAATCTAAAAATTTAAACCACTTGACACAAGTTTAAATAGTCAATGTAATTAAAACAATTACATCCAAACCAATCATCCCTAAACAGTGTATCTACCTTCCATTCCAAGTGTTTCTTTTAAAGAAAACCAACAGTTTAAAATAAATTACAAGTGTAAAAAAAAATATATATATATATATATATATATATATATATATATATATATGTAAATATTGCATGTAATGCTAACAGTGTTCATATTGTCTATCAGTTTCTTAATTTCTTAACTTATTCAATCAATATTTTGACAGTGTGTTAAAAAAATGTTCAAAAATATAAACTAAGTAATACCCTATTGAAGTACTATAATGCACTTAGCGCTGTATGGCAAATTGTTAGATGCCAAATCGTATGCAAAGTGAGAGCAAAGAAATAGAAATTCTTTAGAATATATTTTTTCATATTTTTTAAAATTTTTTGCACTTGCCAAGTACAGGCTAGTAAGGGCAACTTTTGCATAGTGAAAATATTCTATTTATTTGCTCTCACTTTGCACAAGATTTGGCATCTAACAATTTGCCATACAGCGCTAAGTGCATTATAGTACTTCAATAGGGTGTTACTTTGTTTATATTTTTGAACATTTTGTTAACACACTGTCGAAATATTGATTGAATAAGTTAAGAAATTATGAAACTGATAGACAATATGAACACTGTTAGCATTACATGCAATATTTATATTTATATATATATATATATATATATATATATATATATATATATATATATATATATATATATTTTATTTTTACACTTGTAATTTATTTTAAACTGTTGGTTATTTATTTATTTATTTATTTAAATTTGTTGACCGGGAGTGTCCGACTGGACGTGGGTCCATTTTCAGCGGAGGCCCGGGGAGAAAAGCTCCACAGTAAAATAAACAGACAGTAGTTACATTGGATTACATAGTGATTAACAATTTAACATAGAAATTACTTACAACATATTTACAGATTAAGAACATAGTACATCAGTAGACAACTAGAATCTTTATCTGTGAAGTACATAACAGGCTTTAACAAATGTAACAATGAGAAGTTCCTGCTGTATAATAAGTACTAGGCTTATGAGCATCTGAGCTTGCTATCATCAAGGTAGTTAGTGGAGGTGAAAGAAAGGTAGTAGTTGGATGGGGTGGATGATATTAGAGTGGGAGTTGCAAGGGCATAGCCAGCATGTTTTTAGGTGTGCTTTTAATAAAGTTTTAAAGTTGGTGCATGATGGTATGGAGGTAATTGTGGGTGGGAGTGAGTTCCATAATTTGGCTATGGCGCAAGAGAATAGTGCTTCACCAGCAGAGTTATTGGCTTTAGTGATCTGCAAGTGATTTTTGTTGCTGGATCTTAGTGGTCTGGTGGTGCGATAGGGTTGGAGTAGATTCTGGAGGGATGGGACATTTAGTGGATGGTTTACTAGTTTGTGGGTGAGTGAGAGTTGATACCACTGAAGTAGGTGAGGGAGTTCAAGCCAGCCCAGTTCAGCAAGTGAGAGACAGTGGTGACTGGTAGGATGCCCCTGTGGCGAATTTTGCGATTTTGTTGTAGCAGGTCTCTAGCTTGTTTAGATCACATTGCCTTAGGTTGGTATATACTGGAGAGGCATAAAGTAGGGTGGAGATAAGGTGGGAATTTGCTATTGAAATCTTTGCTGCTTTGGTGAGAAATTGTTTATTTCTGTATAATGCTCCTAGTTTTTTGTGGACTTTTTTTATGGTCATGGATATGTGAATGTCAAATTTTAGTTTATTGTCTATTTCCACTCCTAGCAATTTGGTGTGTTCAGTTGGGTATATAGTGGTGTTGTCTTTTGCTGTGATGTTAAAGTGAGAGTTGTTTTGAGTATGTTTGGTGGGTTGGAAGATGAGTAGTTTAGTTTTGTTTGGGTTGAGTATTAATTGGGCATCGGATAACCATGTTTCAACAGAGGAAAAGGCTTCCTGTGTGACTTTTTGCAGTTTGGGTAGCGACTGGGCTGAGCAGATGATGGTAGAGTCATCTGCGTATTGGATGAGTGTGCCATGTTTGGTGGCAGAGGCTAGATTATTGGTGTAAACAGAGAAAAGTAGGGGTCCAAGGATGGATCTTTGGGGAACCCCTATGGAGACAGGTAGTTGGGGAGATATGTCATTCTGCCATACAATGGATTGTTGGCGGTCAGGCAGGTAACTCTGAAACCAGTTGGTGACTGATTGTGAGAAGGATAGGTTATTGAGGACAGAGATAAGTTGTTTGTGTGGGACCATGTCAAATGCTTTAGATAGGTCTAGGAAAGTTGCAGATGAGAGATAGCCATTGTTTTTATGCTGAAGGATAGTGTTTGTAAAGGAGAGTAAGGCAGTGGCGGTGCTATGGTTTGGTCGGAAACCATGCTGAGTACTGGAAAGGAGGTTGTTAGTAAGGAGGTAGTGTGAGACCTGAGAGTGTATGCATCTCTAGTATTTTGGAGAGTGGAGAGAGAATAGCTATGGAGCGGTAATTGGTTAGTTCTGCAGAGGGTCCGCCTTTGTGGAGGGGAATTATATGTGAGACTTTCCACAATGTGGGAATGTAACTTTCTGACAGAGATCGGTTAATCAAGATGGATACTGGGTAGGCCAGAGCATCAGCTGCGATTTGTAGGTATTCAGTTGGGAGGTTGTCTGCTGCTAATTTGGTGGGTTTAAGTTTAGTTAAGAGTTTTTTTATGTTGGAGGTAGGTACAGGAGAAAAAGAGAAGGCAGGGGGAGATTACTAGTTGAAGGTGTGGTTTGGAGGGGAGGGAGGTTGTGTTGTTTAGCTAGTGATAGTATGGTTTGGGTGAAGTGTGTGTTGAAGGAGGTAGCAATATTTTCTGAGGAGTGAGGGATGTTAGGAGGAGGGGTACTGACTTTACCTGGGTGGAGGATGGAGTTTATGGAGGACCAGAATTGTTTGGGGCTGTGTTGTGAGGAGTCTAGGGCAGACTGGTAGTATTGGAATTTGTCCCATTTTATTAGCTTTTTGACTCTATTGCGTAGTTCTAGGAATTTCTGTCTAGCTGCAGGGGTTTTGGTTTTGTGCCAGTGCTCCCAGGCTTTATCCCTGTTTTTCATTTCTGACTTAGTGGTTTTCTGTAGCTATGGGGAGGGCTGTGCTTTGGTTCTGGATAATCTTATGGTATAATCATGGTAATTAAGGATGTTCAGGAAGGTAGTATTAAAAGATTCAACTGCGTCATCTAGACTGAGGTACTTTAGAGCATGCCAGTTACATTCTTTGAGGGATGAGATGAATGTGAGTGGGTTAAAGTTTATTTTTTTACGTATTTGACGTAAGGTTTAGCTTGGTATAGGTATTTTTTGAGTAGGAATGTTGGGGAGTGATCACTGAGGCTATCTGATAAGCAGCCTGTTATATATGACTGGGGGTTCTTACTGACTAGTATCCAATCCAGGGTAGAGTGCTTGCTGGAGTTTTTATTTATCCTTGTTGGTGACTGGACTAGTTGGGTGAAGCCATGAAGGTGTACATGATGGGTTGGATTTTTGTCAGAACAGGATTGCAAGTCAATATTGAAATCACCTAAGATGATAGTTTCTTGGGGGAGATGGTGGGTAGACCAGCTGAGGAGGTTTTCTAGTGGAGGGATGTTTTGGCCAGGTGGGAAGTAGCATCCAATTATGTTGACGGTTTTGTTTCGATTTATTTTTAGGTTGGTATATATTATTTCTTCATTGCCTATTTGTGGAGCTGATGATTTTAAGATCTGGATGTTTAGATGTTGTTTAAATATTATAGCTACACCACCTCCTTTTTTGTTTAGCCAGTCTACTCTTAGTATGCCGTAACCTGTAGGGAGTATTTGCTCACTGGTAATGTGAGGTTTTAGCCAGGTTTCTGTCAGGACGACTATATCTGGGGAGTATAAGTCTATGGTAGCATGGAGTTCATGGACTTTGTTGGATATACTTCTAATATTTATGCTTAGTAGAAGGAAGTCACTTGGCTTTCTATTGGCTGTAATATGGGAGAAGTTGTGATTTCTAGTCTGATTATGAGGATTGGGGTTGGAGATGGTAGGGCCAGGGTTGGGGTGGATGTCTCCACTTAGGGCTCATTTTGATATGCATGAGATTATTAGTTTTCTCAGTTTTTGAATGTGTTTGTTTATAAGGGAAATTTTATGATTGTTCTCTGTGGGTAATAGGTATGGTGGGAGAGTTACTATGTTAAGTTGTAGGGATGCTTTACATTTGAGTAATATAGTTGGTAGAATATGTGGGAGGTGCATAGGGATGGTTCTTGAGCTGGTGGGAGGGGAGCTGGGTATGGGTGAGACATGTGTGGTGGTGTGTGTAGTAGTACAGTGGTAGTGGTTGAGTGGGGGAATGATGGAGCTTTGGTAGGATGTAAGATATGCAAGGAGAGTGCATGCAGTGAGCAAAGGAAAGGTATGCTTGTACATGTCAGTTGAGGAGGTGTGATAGTAGAGGGAATATGGAGGAGGTAGTGTTGGGTTAGTGCTGTGGTTGGCTATTGGAAAGATGGGAGGGGTTTGAGTGCAATAAAGGTGGGACCACTGGGGGGGGGAGGGAATAGGGGGAAGGGCGGGGAGCGAAGCGGGTAGAGACCCTGTTAGGTTCTTGTATGAGGGTCTGGAAACAATCACAAAGCAAGACAAGTATGTGTTAAGAACAATCACAATTGACCAAGGACTGCTCTGAAACTGTAAGTCTTGTCTTAATTTCTCAGGTGGAAAACCAGGATAACCTTGTATCAGTAGGCTACTGTGGTATAGTTTAAATAAACAAACCCACAGTATTGATCAGTTATGGATACTATTTGCTAACAGAAGGGAATAAGAGAAAGTGGAAGATGTGTGTGGTGGTGGTGGTGGTGGTGGGGGGGGCTGCTTACAGCCAAAGCACAGTGCTCTCCAGGGGAAAATGAAGAGTGGCTCAAACAGTTAGACACATACTCGAAGTTAACTGTAGCTGTTTGCAGACAGTTCAGACCCAGACTGCACTTTTCTTATAGGAATGTTAAAGGTGGTACCGCAGTTGAATACTTAAGAGTGGTGTTAGGTCTAGGTTTTCTTTAAGAGAAACACTTGGAATGGAAGGTAGATACGCTGTTTAGCAATGATTGGTTTGGATGTAATTGTTTTAATTACAGTGACTATTTAAACTTGTGTCAAGAGGTTTAAATTTTAGATTGTTTGTTCTGAAGAAGTTTGCTAAAGAAAGCAAATGAAACGTGCTTCAACTCATTAAATCATTTGATCACAGTCAGTTGGTTTCGTGCTCTTGACTCTCCCAGTGCCTTAATTTCTTGGTTTATAGCCAAAATGCTGACGAAAGCACAAACTCCCTGAAGGCTGCAAGGATGACTGTCCTTCCAGAAGGGTCCTGCCCCAGGGAGATCTGAGGGAACATTCCTTAATCCCCTAAATGGCTTGAGTCTGATGTGAGGAGGCTTGATGGTTAACAGGCAGAAGGGCAAAAACACATGTGAAAAAAGAAAGTCCAGTTGTGAAGCAAGGATAAGACTTATGAAAGGTGAGAATCAAGATGTGTTTTGATTAGGACAAGATAAAAGAAGAAGCTGTAGATAATCTGATTGCCAGTCTGATGCCCGTGCACTAGCCCAGCAATCAAGGAGCCTCAATTCTCACCACTAACACCAGTGAGGGGTGTCCATATAGGGAAAGGATAATAAATACACACACGGTAAAGTACAATTTCCTTTAAGAGCACACAGAGATCACAGTCAGTCTGGGGCTGATTTCTCCCTTTCTCTCAAGGTCCCCAATAAGACTCCCCATTGGCACAGATATAGGGTCCAGATCTCAGCCTAGTGGGCAAGCTAAATCCGCCAGCACCCTCTCTGTCCAAACAGTACTTTGTGCCCCTGCCCAAGTAGCTGACACAAACACACACACACACACACACACACACACACACACACACACACACACACACACACACACACACACACACACACACACACACACACTTTGAGATAAGAGTTTATACAACCACAGATGCTGGGGAAGGCTGGCACAAGTTCTCCAGCTGTGCCCTTTTCTGCCCAGTCTAAAAGGTAGTGCTGGCTGCCACCACCCACTAATATTTATCAGCTACTCAAAGGACCTTAAAAGGGTGTCCAATTATTACTGTGCAATATTATTATCCAGATGGTAAGTGTGACCTAACAGCCAAGACTTATTTGGAGTGACTTGGTACAGCATCACTATATACATGCAATGAACTCTTAGAGCTTAAATTATCTCTACACAAAACAGCCACAGTTGAAAGGTTTAAAAATATTTAATAATAAATAATAGAAACACAAGACAATACTTCTTACTACACAGTGCTAGTCAAGAGTTCAGAGATCACAGAAAAATACTTAAAAAAATACCGGAGAAAAGTTCTAACATCAACACAGAAAAACACTTTGTTTAATCTTCCTAATTCCTAGCTATTTCTAAGAGAAAACACAATTCTAAAATCCTACTTACATCTAGAGCAAGACAGTGCTGGTGATGTTGGATGTTCTCAGGACAAAATGCTCAGAACTCTCTGATTCTCCCTCTTTAAATTGATAACACAGAGCTGCTTCACATGACATCATTCTTCACACTTCTCGGTGTTCCCAGGCTAACAGAAACTACATTTACATTCTTTACATCTGGTCAGAAACCAGAGCAATAAAGGACATTTATACATGCAAATTCTAGCCATTATCTCTGGTCTAAAAACAATAGGCAGGGTGCCTCCCTCTAGACATATCGGCTCCGAATTTTGACATCAAAGACAGTCATGAAATGCTTGACTTAGCTTTTTCACAGCAGAGTGCACTGTTGTTACATTTTTGCAGTTCAATATCCAATGCAGTCTTTTCACATTTAAGAGGGCAAGCCTATGGCTTACATTAATATTTACAAATGACAGAATTATCAACAAAATTATATCTGGCTAGGCTGACAGCCTTCACCTATCTTCACACATGACCCCCTCCGGAGAACTCAAGTGACCCTTGAGAAATGCTGCTTGAGAGGGTTAGGTCTGTCTGAGTATACCTTACCCCATTCCCTGTCTTGAGAGCCCATCTGATTTTGGCATTGCTAATCCCACTGCGGTGCTGCACTGACATATCATATGGTTGCAACCCTAGGCTCTATCTTAGCAACTTGGCATTTTTCTGGCTGGCTTTGTTTAACCATGTTAGGGGATTGTGATTTGTCACTACAGTGAATTTTCTTCCATACAGATAAGGCTGAAGTTTCTGCAATGCCTACACTATGGCTAGACATTCCTTTTCTACAGCTGCATAGCATTCCTCCCTGGGTTGGAGCCTATGACTGAGATAAACCACCAGGTGCTCTTCTCCGTCTGAAGAAATCTGGCTAAGTACAGCCCTCACCCCATGGTTTGAAGCATCCACCTGCACAACAAATTCTTTGCTGTAATCTGGACTGGCTAACACAGGAGGTTCTCTCAAGGCTTCTTTAAGCTGCTGGAATGCCTGCTCACATGCTGGGGTCTACACTACCTTATCTGGCCTGTTCTTCCTTGTCAGGTCTGTGAGAGGAGCAGCTTTGGTACTATAACTGGGGACAAACTTTCTGTAGTACCCTGCTGCCCCTAAGAATGCCCTCACCTGATGTTTGGTAATTGGTACAGGCCATGCCTGAATGGCTTCTACTTTGGCAGGTTCTGGCTTGATCTTACAACTCCCCACTCTATGTCCCTGGTAGGGGACCTCTGTCATACTCACCTGACATTTGCTTGGCTTAATGGTTAATCTTGCCCTCTGTAGTCTGTCCAGCACCTCCCTGACATGATGAAGGTACTCTTGCCAGGAATGGCTGTAGATGGCAATATCATCTAGGTAAGCAAGGGCAAACCCTCCTTCTCCTGCTAGGATATGATCTACCAGCCTCTGGAAAGTTGCTGGGGCATTATTCATCCCAAAGGGCATCTTTGTGAACTCATACAAGCCAAAAGGACTCACAAAGGCTGACTTCTCTTTAGCACTGGGAGTCAAGGGCACCTGCCAGTAACTCTTGGTAAAATCAATGGTTGTAAGATTTTTAGCCCCACCAAGCTGCACTAGGGCCTTATCTGTCCTTGGCATGGGGTAAGCATCTGACTTTGTGTGACTATTTAATTTCCTGTAATCCACACGGAACCTGGTGCTGTCATCCTTCTTTGGCACCAGCACCACTGGGGAGGCCCAGGGACTGTTGGACTCTTGCATTACCCCTAGTTCCAACATTTCCTTTATCTCCTCCCTCAGAGTCTGTTTGACTCTATGAGGCACCCTATAAGGGGCCTGCCTAATAGGCCTTTGGGGTCCTGTATCCACTTAGTGCTGCATCAGGTGGGTGCACCCTGGTTTCTCAGTGAACATGTCCCCAAACTCCTGTAACACTGCTCAGATTTCTCGAACTTGGGTAGGAGACAGCTTTTGGGACATTGCTATCCCTTCTGCTGATGTGTCAATCTGAGCCTCACGGAGGAGTCAGTCACCAGATCTCCCTCAGAATCCTCCTCCAATCCACTACAAATGCTCTGCACAAGGGTCTCCCTATCATGGTAAGGTTTCATCATGTTAACATGGTACAATTTGTGCCCCTGCCTCCTGCCTAGCAGTTCCATCATGTAGTTAACATCACCTTTCTTACCACCTTGTAGGGTCCCTAACAAGCTGCTTGCAGCTTGTTGTGTCTGACAGGAATGAGAACCTTTACCTGCTGCCCCACAGCACACTCTCTAACTTGAGCATTCCTGTCATACCACACATTTTCCTGCTGTTGTGCTTCTGCCAGTTTCTCCTGGGCAAAGCACTCAGGTCTCTCAACAGCAGGTACAAATACGACTCAGTCATTGTCCACACTGGTGTAAACGACCTGAGACGTACCTCCTTGGACTACATGAAAAGAGACATTGAGGAGCTCTCTGATTATGTAGCCCAGGCAGGTATGACCCTGACCTTGAGCAGTATCCTACCTTCACCAAGAATGATGCCACAATATAGAGATAAGATGATCAGCTTTAACAATTGGCTTAAACTCTGGTGTCATTCAAAGGGGATCCAATGTCTGTCTGCCTGGGATGACATGCTGGACAAGCCACGGTGCTTCGCAAGGGACGGCTTGCACCTGTCACCCCTGGGATTCCGGATATTGGCAAAGGCTCTTGCCACCCCCATAGTGCCTTTTTTAGGCAAGGCTCAAATTCTAAACCTACCACCCTAGAACACAAAAAGGAAAAAGCTAAGGGTAATGCTGCTCAATGCCAGAAGTCTAAATCTCAAAATGCATGCACTCGAGGCCCTTCTCAGTATGGAGAACATCGATGTCTGTGCTGTGACAGAAACCTGGTTCAAGGCTCCTGAGAGCACCCCAGCACTATCAGGTTTTACCTCATATCATGCTCCGGCCCCAAAATCCGGACAATACCAAGAAAGGAGGGGGGTATCCATATTCATCAAGGACACCCACACCTCAAGACTGGTGGCAACCCACGATGCATCGGAGACCATCCAGGTGCAATTAACCATAGGCAAGACTGCTCTGCAAATTGTAGCATGTTACAGGCCACCCTCACAAACTCAGGAACCTCACATGGCCTTCCTGAAAACACTGGAGGGGATAAATGTATCACCAAACACCATCATACTAGGTGACTTCAATTACCCTAATATAGACTGGGAACACTACTCAAGCCCAAACACCCTAGCCCAAAAGTTCCTGGAATTCATAAACTCAAATGCCATGGAACAACTAGTCACCATCTCCACAAGAGGAGAAAACATACTTGATCTCATCATCATGAACATGGGAGCACAATGTTCAACAGCCGAACTATACCCCCCACTGGTGAGATCAGATCACAAACTAATCTCGCTGGAGGTCCTCATCCCACCCCCACCTGAAATAAAAAAGACCACAGTAAAGAATTTCTCGAAAGCCGACTTCACACTTCTAAAGACTAGTGTGGTCTCCTTTAAGGCCCCCGAGCCATGGAAAACAGTACTCAAGCCACTGAATCACTTACAAATGCCTTCTACCAGCACCTGCAGGACTGCATGGATAAGGCAATCCCAAGCAAAACAAAGACTCTTTGTACCAAAGGCAAGCGTCCAGTCTGGTGGACCCCAGCCATAAACAAACTCTACAACAAAAGGAGGAAGCTACTACAAGATAGAGCAAAATCCTTAAAAGGTAAGACACCTTTGATCACTATAAGTAAAAACTAAGAGCTCTCATAAAATCATCCAAAGCAAATTTTGAGAGAAAAATAGCTAAAGACTCAAAAGACAATCATAAGGCCTTCTTTAGCTATGTTAGAAACCTGGGAGGAAACACCCAGATATGCTCAGAACTAGTTCAAAATGATGTGAAGATTACTGATCCTACAGACATTGCCAACATACTGGCTGACAGGTTCAGTGCAAACTTCTCCCTCTCCCCAAAAGGAGAGATATCTATACCAAATGATTGCAGCCCCCAAACATCTCTAACGCCCAAGTGAGAACTGCTCTCTCCAAAGCAAAAACACAGCATCCATGGGACCTGATGGTGTCCCCGGCTGTGTGCTCCACGAACTCAACGAGGAATTAAACCCACAGCTAGGACAGCTGTTTAATCATAGTCTCACCTCTGGATACGCACCCAGTGAGTGGCACACTGCAACTGTGGTCCCACTTCACAAAGGCGGTGCCTCCACCGACCCTGGAAATTACCGCCCATTAGCTTGACAAGCCTTATCTGCAAAGCCATGGAGAGGATCATAATGGACCTCATAAATAAAGACATAGGAATTTGCAGACTTTGGATCCAACCCAGTTTGGCTTTGTCAAAGGCAGATCATGCCTTTTAAACTTGGTTGACTTTTTCAAACAGTCACCAAAGCCATTGATGAGGGAAAGGCAGTCCATACAGCCTACCTCGATCTGGCGAAGGCCTTCGATACAATACCCCACTCAGGTATCATTGAAAACTCATCAGCTTAAATGTTAACCCATACATCACAAGATGGGTTGCAAACTGGCTGAGTGACAGAACCCACAGGGTCAGAGTTGCTGGCGCCATGTCAGACTCAAAGCCTGTCACAAGTGGTGTCCCACAGGGCTCAGTCCTGGGCCCACTCTTGTTTGGCATCTACTTTTCCAAGTACAAGCAAACACAGGAGGGTTATGGCTGACAACGTTTGCAGATGACTGCAAACTGGCGCCATAGTCGAAAACACATCTGACACAGATATCCTTCAGAAGGGTCTCACAGAAACGGATAACTGGTGCCAGAACCATGGCCTAAAGTTAAATGCCAAAATGCATAGTCATACCCTTCGGAAAAACAAGGTTACCCCTAGCTACCATATAGGTGGCAATCCACTGAGCACAGAAGAAGTTATCAGGGACCTGGGGACCCAGGTTGACAGTAGCCTATCATTCGACACCCATGTAGCTAAAGTAGTTAGGAAGACCTTCTACATTGCCCACCTTATCATGAAGGGATTCACATCTAGATCAAGGGAGGTCATAGTCTCCCTATACTCATCACTCATCAGACCAATGATTGAGTACAATGCCCCATTCGGAATGTATCTGACCCGACACTTGCAGCAGCTGGAGAGGCCATAAAGGTTCCTCACCAAAAGGATAAAGGGTCTCAAAAATCTGTCCTATGCTGCCCGACTGAAAGAACTCCAGCTCTATTCAGTCGCCTACCGCTTGCTCAGAGGTGACCTTTGCCTGACATACAAGGCCATGTCAAACCCAGATTTGATGAATATGCTTCACCTCAAAAAATCTAGATCAGTCAGAGCCACAAGGGCAGGAGACTTAAACCTCGACACGGCTATTAATAGGACGTGCTGGAGGGATAGATTCATCACCCAAAGACTCCCTATGCTATGGAACAAAATCCCGGTATATGTGAGGCAGAGCACCTCGCTGGCCTTGTTCAAGAGAAATCTTGACCAATGGATGGGAGATCGCAGATATACCCCAGGGATTACCTCAGTGTTACTGCTTGACAGAGGCACAGCAAAATAATGGGTATAGTTCCCCATACTAAAGGGGTGGTGTAAGCCACAAAACTATGGGCTAGGCTTGTAAATGCCCTCGGGCAGATAGCCTAGTATGAACCTATGAACCTATGAACCTATGAGTTCCCTGAGCCTTGTCCTGAGGTTTAGGACATATGCCACAAAAGACTCCTTGTAAGATTCACACTCACCTTCCCACTCATCTCGAATTAAATCTAGAGGTTCCCTCACCCTATGCCCATACAACAACTCAAAGGGCGAAAAATCTGTGGATTCCTGGGGAACCTCTCTGTAAGCAAACAACAGATGAGGCAAATATTTGTGCTACTCCCTCTTGAACTGGTCTGTAAATGCCCTCAGAATGGACTTGATTGTAGAGTGTAACCTCTCAACAAGACCATTAGTCTGGGGATGGTAGGGGTGGTCTTCAGCTACTTCACCCCACAGGACTTACACAGAAAAAAACAGCTGGTCTAACATGAAATTGGCACCTCTGTCAGTCATTATTTCTTTTGAGAAACCTACCCTGCTGAAAATCTCTAACAAAACATTTTCTACCTTTTCTGCCTCAATGGAGGACAGAGCCACTGCCTCAGTGTCTCGTGTAGCATAATCCACTACCACTAGGATATACCTTTTCCCTGTGGAACTTGGGGTACTCAGAGGCCCCACAATATCCATTGCTACCCTCTGAAATGGCTACTCAAGCACAGAGAAAGGCAGCAAAGGAGCTCTCACCTTGTCTTGGTACCTTTTGGCCTACCTTTTGGCACTGCTCACAGGTCCTGCAGTACCCTGTTACATCTCTGGAAATTCCAGGCCAGTAGAAGTTCTGCATAATACGTCTCTTGGTACATTTCATGCCCATATGACCGGCAAAGTGAATATCATGGGCTATGGCTAGAAGCACCAGATGGTAGGGTCTAGGCAATGCCATCCCCCAGGGGTCCACTCTCTATACAGTAACCCTTTGTCCCAGTATACAGATTCCCCCTTCCCTTGAGAATCAGGTGCCTCAGTTGCTACCTGCCTCAGGCCTTGCAATGTAGGGTCTGAGAGTTGAGCCTGACTCAACTCTCTCTTTGTAACCCTTTCCAGCTCCCCTTGCACAAGAAGTCTGGCATCCTCTGACAGTGGTGCCTCACTGTCAGCCTGGGTACTACTACTCACCTCTACCTTTGCAGTCATTCTGTCCAAGGGAACATCAGTACCCACAAGCAGCTGTGGCTCACCTTCAGTCTCACTGCTACAGAGTAGCTCCCTCCCTGAAGTAACCACCTCACCAGTCCTGGCTGTAAGTATGCAGTCTGTCTGGGTCTCCCCCAGGCTATCAGACCCACATGCTTGTTTCCTAGCCTGACTGCATATAACTGCATAAACACATGGTACTGCCTCATCCAAATCCTTCCCTATCAGGACATCTGTGGGATGGTAGTTCGGTACCCCTGTTGCCTCAAGACAACATACTATTGGCATTTTGTCTTTTTCACTTACTGACTCTCTCACCTTTTGTTCCCTACCTTGCCTCCATGGACATCTGTATGTCACATGGCCCCACTTGTTACATTCAAAACATTTAACCCTAGGTCCTGGATGTGTACCTGGACTAGTGGCTTTCCCTGCTACTGGCAGATTCTGTTGGGAAAGTCTGTGCTGCCCACCATGGGTTCCTTTAGACCCATGAGCAGTACTGGGGTCCCTTTCCTGTGCAGGGATGCCCTGCTTGCTAGGTATAGGTCTCCTTCTTCCCCAACTCATCTGAAGTAGCACATTCTCTGTCAGCTAACCAGATCCTCATGTCATCAGGCAAAGTGCTAAGGGCTTGTTCCCTCACCAAAATGTCTGCCAGCCCTTCAAAAGTGGTGACTTGACATACACTTACCCACCTATGAAAATAAGTGCTCAGTTCAGCCACATATCCTGTTTTTCCACCTGAGAAATGGTTAAGAAATGACTTATAGTTTCAGAGCAGTCCTTGGTCAATTCTGATTGTTTCTTAAATACAAACTTGTCTTTGCTTTGGCTCATTAGCAGCAGTACAAAAGAACTGCCTGCTCACACCCTTGTTCTCCCCCTCCTCCTTCCCTGTTTATTACCTTAAACCAATCCTAAAGTTAATAAATATTACCTGTGACAGGCACCAAAAACTACAACCACCCTTTGTCACTATCATATGTTCATTTATCAGTTTACTCTGTTACCTGATTGTTTCCAGCCCCCTCATAAGAGCAACTAACAGGGTCTCTACCCGCTTCGCTCCCCACCCTGCCCCCTATTCCCTCCCACCCCAAGTGGTCCTACCTTTATTACATTCACAAACCCCTCCCATCTTTCCAATAGCCAACCACAGCGCTAACCATACACTACCTCCTTCATTTTCCCACTATCACACCTCCTCAACTAACATGTACAAGCATACCTTACCTATGCTCACTACATGCACTCTCCTTGCATATCTTACATCCTACCCCCACTCAACCACTACCACTGTACTACTACTCACACCACCACTTATGTCTCACCCTCACTCAGCTCCCCTCCCACCAACTCAAGAACCAACCCATCCCCGCATATTCTACCAACTGTATTACTCAAACATAAAGCATCCCTACAACTTAACGTAGTAACCCTCCCACCATACCTATTACCCACAGAGCACAATCATAAAGTTTCCCTAATAAACAAACACATTCAAAAACTGAGAAAACTAATAACCTCATGCATATCAAAACTAGCCCTAAGTGGAGACATCCATCCCAACCCTGGCCCTACCATCTCCAACCCCAATCCTCATAATCAGACTAGAAACCACAACGTCTCCCATATCACAGCCAATAGAAAGCCAAGTGACTTCCTTCTACTAAGCCTAAATATTAGAAGTATATCCAACATAGTCCAGGAACTCCATTCCACCATAGACTTGTACTCTTCAGATATAGTCATCCTGACAGAAACCTGGCTAAAACCTCACATTACCAGTGAGCAAATACTCCCTACCGGTTACAGCATACTAAGAGTAGACCGGCTAAACAAGAAAGGAGGCAGTGTAGCTATAATATTTAAACAGCATCTAAACATCCAGATTTATTTATTTTATTTATTTATTTTACATTTGATGACCGGGCTAGTCTACTGGATATATGTCCATTTTCAGTAGAGGCCCGGGGAGAAAAGCTACAAGCATGAACAGTAACAAAGTTAACAATATATAACAAAGACATGTATAATAACAGTACAGAGGTAGCATTGGTTAAAAGAAACAATATAGTATTAAAAATATAGACTATAGACATTATGCTAAAAGTTAAACTAAATAAAAAAAAACAAGTATACTAAACACAAGGTGGGTATGAGAGAAACAGAGTAAAGTCCTTATATTTTATCCTCTTACTATGAAAAAAAAGAGAAGTAACTAGATTTGGAGGCCTAGGTTAGGGGAGTGGGGAAAGGGGTATGAGCAGGAGGGGAAAAAGATTTAAGTCTGGGTTAGCACAGATCTTAAAATCATCAGCTCCACAAATAGGCAATGAGGAAATAATATATACCAACCCCAAAATAAACCAAAACAAAACCATCAACATAATTGGATGCTACTTCCCACCTGGCCAAAACATCCCTCCACTAGAAAACCTCCTCAGCTGGTCTACCCACCATCTCCCCAAGAAACTATCATTTTAGGTGATTTCAATATTGACTGGTAATCCTGTTCTGGCAACAATCCAACCCATCATATAAACCTCCATGGCTTCACCCAACTAGTCCAGTCGCCAACCAGGATAAATAAAAACTCCAGCAAGCACACTACCCTGGATTGGATACTAGTCAGTAAGAGCTCCCAGTCATATATAACAGGCTGCTTATCAGATAGCCTCAGTGATCACTCCCCAACATTCCTACTCAAAAAATACCTATACCAAGCTAAACCTGTCATCTACCGTCAAATACGTAAAAAACTAAACTTTAACCCACTCGCATTCATCTCATCCCTCAAAGAATGTAACTGGCACCCCCTAAAGTACCTCAGTCTTGATGACACAGTCGAATGTTTTAATACTACCTTCCTGAGCATCCTTAATTACCGTGCCCCCATAAGACTTTCCAGAACGAAAGCACAACCCTCCCCATGGCTACAGAAAACCACTAAGTCAGAAATGAAAAACCGGGATAAAGCCTAGGAGCATTGACGCAAAACCAAAACCCCCTCAACTAGACAGAAATTCCTAGAACTACGCAATAGAGTTAAAAAGCTAATAAAACAGGACAAATTCCAGTACTACCAGTCTGCCCTAGACTCCTCCCAACACAGCCCCAAACAATTCTGGTCCTCCATAAACTCCATCCTCCACCCAGGTAAAGTCAGTATCCCTCCTCCTAACATCCCTCACTCCTCCAAAAATATTGCTACCTCATTCAACACACACTTCACACAAACCATACTATCACTAGATAAACAACACAATCCCCCTCCCCTCCAACCCACACCTTCAACTAGTAATCTCCCCACTGCCTTCTCTTTTTCTCCTGTACCTACCTCCAACATAAAAAAAACTCTTAACTAAACTTAAGCCCACGAAATTAGCAGCAGACAACCTCCCAACTGAATACCTACAAATCGCAGCTGATGCTCTGGCCTACCCAGTATCCATCTTGATTAACCAATCTCTGTCAGAAAGTTACGTTCCCACACTGTGGAAAGTATCACATATAATTCCCCTCCACAAAGGCGGCCCCTCCATAGAACTAACCAATTACTGCCCCATAGCTATTCTCTCTCCATTCTCCAAAATACTAGAGAGATTCATACAGTCTCAGGTCTCAGACTACCTCCTTACTAACAACCTCCTTTCCAGTACTCAGCATGGTTTCTGACCAAACCATAGCACCACCACTGCCTTACTCTCTTTTACTAACACTATCCTTCAGCATAAAAACAATGGCTATCTCTCTTCTGCTACTTTCCTAGACCTATCTAAAGCATTTGACATGGTCCCACACAAACAACTCATCTCTGTCCTCAATAACCTATCCTTCTCTCAATCAGTCACCAACTGGTTTCAGAGTTACCTGTCTGACCGCCAAAAATCTGTTGTATGGCAGAATCTCCCCAACTACCTGTCTCCATAGAGGTTCCCCAAGGATCCATCCTTGGACCCCTACTCTTTTCTGTTTTCACCAATAATCTAGCCTCTGCCACCAAACATGGCACACTCATACAATACGCAGATGACTCAACCATCATCTGCTCAGCCCAGTCCCTACCCAAACTGCAAAAAGGTCACACAGGAAGCCTTTTCCTCTGTTGAAACTTGGTTATCCGATGCCCAATTAATACTCAACCCAAACAAAACTAAACTACTCATCTTTCAACCCACCAAACATACTCAAAACAACTCTCACTTTAACATCACAGCAAAAGACAACACCACTATATACCCAAATGAACACACCAAATTGCTAGGAGTGGAAATAGACAATAAACTTAAATTTGACATTCACTTATCCATGACCATAAAAAAGTCCACAAAAAACTAGGAGCGTTATACAGAAATAAGCAACTTCTCACCAAAGCAGCAAAGATTTCAATAGCAAATTCCCACCTTATCTCCACCCTAACTTATGCCTCTCCAATATATACCAAACTAAGGCAATGCGATCTAAACAAGCTAGAGACCTGCTACAACAAAATCGCCAAATTCGGCACAGGGGCATCCTACCGTAGTCATCACTGTTTCTCACTTGCTGAACTGGGCTGGCTTGAACTCCCTCACCTACTTCAATGGTATCAACTATCACTCACCCACAAACTAGTAAACCATCCACTAAATGTCCCATCCCTCCAGAATCTATGCCAACCCTATCGCACCACCAGACCACTAAGATCCAGCAACAAAAATCACTTGCAGATCACTAAAGCCAATAACTCTGCTGGTGAAGCACTATTCTCTTGCACCATAGCCAAATTATGGAACTCCCTCCCACCCACAATTACCTCCGTACCATCATGCACCCACTTCAAAACTTTACTAAAAGCACACCTAAAAACATGCTGGCTATGTCCTTGCAACTCCCACTGTAATATCACCCACCCCATCCAACCACTACCTTTCTTTCCACCCCACTAACTACCTTGATTATAGCAAGCTCAGATTTTCATAAGCCTAGTACTTTTTACACAGCAGGAACTTCTTATTGTAACATTTGTTAATGTCTGTTATGTACTTCGCAGATAAAGATTTTAGTTGTCTACTGATGTACTATGTTCTTCATCTGTAAATATGTTTTTAATTAATTGCTATGTTAAATTGTTAATCACTATGTAATCCAATGTAACTACTGTCTGTTTATTTTAACTGTGGAGCTTTTCTACCTGGGCATCCGCTGAAAATGGACCTACGTCCAGTCGGACACTCCCGGTCAACAAATGTAAATAAATAAATAAATAAATATTCACACACACTTTCATCTGCCTTACATCTATGCTCACAAACATTTTCCTAGAAGTTTCAGGTGTTAGCTTAAAACATTCTAACAAGCAATGCTTAACAACAGTGTAATTAAAACACTCAATGTCAGACATTTTAGACAACACAGTTATAGCTTTACCATGGAGTAAGGGGGTCAGGAACCATACCGAGAGCTTTTGGTCAACATCATACTGTTTACATACCCTCTCAAACATATGAATGAAACTATCAAAACTATCCCCCTCTTTAAACTGCAGAAGAAATTTACTGACTTTTTGTGCTTCTGGGGTCCAGTTACTCCCTTCCCCATTGCCTCCATGACTCTGGCAAAGACTTAGCATCTCCCTCTCATGCTGCCTCTGCCTTTCCTTTTTCTCAGCTTCCAGGCATAGCAGTTTCTCATTCTCCTCAGCCTGCAGACATCTCAGTCTCTCAGCTGCTTCTAGTTCCAAACGCCTGGCCTCCAACTCAGTTCTCCTTAACTCCAGATGGATTTTTAATTCCTCTGCAGAAAGGTTGAGCTGTCCATTCTCTGAGGGTGGTACATCTCCACTGCCAGTCTGATCATCCTCCTGGTTATCATTTTCTGATGCAGTTGTGACCAAAGCTGCAATCATGTCTGCCTTAGTCAGGTTTCTATGCACCAGTCCCCCTAGCCTGGCACGCCTCAGCCAGCAGGCTCCTTGTCACCTTTCCATACTCCTCTGCTGACATGCTGCCTGCTCTCCCTGACTAACTAAGCTAACAAAAAATAAATAAAACAATTGTGATCTGAACTCTGAGTATTCACTGCATGGCTGATTTAGAGTACAAAACACCTTCAGTGATGACTGTACACAAGCTACAGGAATTCACTCTACCCACACCACTACAAGCCAATTAGTACTTGTCAACCAATTAATATGTGGTGTGGATATCCCACAACAGCCAAACAATTAATATGTGACATCTGTGCACTGGCCCAGCAATCAAGGAGCCTCAATCCTCACCACTAACACCAGTGAGGGGCATCCATATAGGGAAAGGATAATAAATACACACACAGTAAAGTACAATTTCCCTTAAGAGCACACAGAGATCACAGTCAGTCTGGCTGGTTTCTCCCTTTCTCTCCAGGTCCCCAATAAGACTCCCCACTGGCACAGCTATAGGGTCCAGATCTCAGCCTAGTGGCAGGCTAAAACCTCCAGCACCCTCTCTGTCTAACCAGTGCTTTGTGTCCCCACCCAAGTAGCTAACACACACACACTTTGAGATAAGAGTTTATACAACCATGCAGACACTCCTGGGGAAGGCTGGCACACGTTCTTCAGCTGTGCCCCTTTTCTGCCCAGTCTAAAAGATAGTACCAGCTGCCACCTCCTGCTAATATTTATCAGCTACTCAAAGGCCCTTAAAAGGGTGTCCAATTATTACTGTGCAATATTATTAAGTATGGCCTAACAGTCAAGACTTATTTGGAGTGATTTGGTACAGCATCACTATATACATGCAATGTACTCTTAGAGCTTACATTATCTCTACACAAAACAGCCACAGTTGAAAGATTTAAAAATATTTAATAATAAATAATAAAAACACAAGACAATACTTCTTACTACACAGTGCTAGTCAAGAGTTCAGAGATCACAGATAAATACTTAAAATAATACTGTAGAAAAGTTCTAACATCAACACAGAAAAACACTAAGTTTAATCTTCCTAATTCCTAGCTATTTCTAAGAGAAAACACAATTCTAAAATCCTGATTACATCAGACAGTGCTGGTGATGTTGAATGTTCTCAAGACAAAATGCTCAGAGCTCTCCGATTCTCTCTCTTTAAATTGATAACACAGGACTGCTTCACATGATATACTTCTTCACACTTCTCTGGTGTTCCCAAGTTAATAGAAACTACATTTACGTGGTCAGAAACCAGAGCAATAAAGGACATTTATACTGGCAAATTCTAGCCATTAACTCTGGTCTTAAAACCAGAGGCAGGATGCCTCCCTCTAGACATATTGGCTCTGAATTTTGACATCAAAGGCATTCAAGAAATGCTTGACTTGGCTTTTTTACAGCAGAGTGCACTTTTGTTGCATTTTTGCAGTTCAATATCCAATGCAGTATTTTCACATTTAAGAGGACAAGCCTGTAGCTTACATTAATATTTACAAATGACAGAATTATCTACAAAATTCTATTTGGCTAGGCTGGCAGCCTTCACCTACCTTCACAGCCAGCATACAGAAGAATTTTGGTGTCTGATAGTGAAAATGAGATTGGGATTAAAAACATTCCCCTTTGCTCTCTGACTAGTGCTGCTTCATATTTTCTAGTTTGGTAATGCATAAAACTCAGATACGTACAACTCTTATTTTTCCAAGCATACTTTTGCTAAGCAGGCATGTATTTTATGCAGTCCCTATACTTTTGAGCATTGGAGCCATGATCATTGATGCTGTCAGCAATGACCCCTGCATGTGACAATGCAAAATGCATTTGGTGTGCACAATCTCTGCAATGCAATGTCCACACAAGCACAGTAACGGTATCTAACAAATGGACGAATGTCTGCTTCTGAGTTGTATCACCACTATGTGATGTCATCACTACCCTGTGTCTTTTGGTTGCTGAGTAACTAATCATTTGTTTCATTGTTTTCATATGAGAATGCCCACAATAAGACTTTTTTAGCCTTAGTTAGCTAAGCATTGTTTCTGTTGTGGTTTTCTTGTGCAGCTCAGTGTTAAGTATCACATTTTGACACGTAACTTCTGTACCTTATTTGGGTACCTCACAGCACTGTGCTTCTTAAATTGTGACACACTAGTTATTGGAAGCAATAATGTGTCCAATGGGATCAGTACTCTGACCTGGTTAACAAATTTAAAATACAAATATATAAAACATCTGTATGTGAGCAGCCTAATATAACAATATTGTAATTGTGATTAAAATAATTAAGATTATAATTGTCACATCAGTGACTATTTTAATACATTTAGGAGAATGTATGACAATGGTAACACACACAACTGTAACACACATGCACACACCTGCACATGCACACACACACACACACACACACACACACACACACACACACACACACACACACACACACACACACACACACACACACATATACACAAGTGGTTTCTGAAAAGGTCAGGTCCCTCTGTACCCCCAGACATTACATCTTTAAATACACTGAGAGTGCCCAATCTTGGCTGTAAGGAGACACTTGCCTGTATCCATTCTTTCTTGATCTTGCACCATCAGCTATTTCTTTTTCAATGAAGCCAGTTTGATGAGTCCAGTGGAACAGCAAATGCAGAAGAAAAATCCCAGTAGAAGGAAATGCTTGGCTGAAAATGATTATAATAAAACAACATTTTAATTCTTCAGAAAACTTTCAGGCAATGCCCTTCTTCAGTACTTGTTTCTCCAACCGGAACAGTACTTCACTCTCATCAGCAGGAACCCCTGTGGTTATGTTTATGTAATCAAGTTAAACTGTCATTTAGATCAAATTGCACATATTTTCTATGGAACTGTCGGTACCATTTTATACTCAGTTTTCAGCTGTTTCCGTTTTATGAGACAGTACTTTACAGTTAGTCAACTGGGATAATTAATTTTCACACTTTTGAAACATCTCTCATATTTAAATCTTGATATTCTTATTTTTTATTTGTTTAATGCCTATGTATTGCTGTCATTTCAATGTTGTTGATTCTTTTATATTTTAATGTATTGTTTATTTAACACGTATTTAAATGTGATGCTGATGTTAAAATTCTCAATGTTTTGCACTTTGCTGAATTGTGAGAATTATGAAACTGATTATGTTAGACTGACTGAACTACCAGCCCAAATGCATTAACAGTGCAGCTCTCATATCAGCAGTGCACATGCTATTTGGTATTCATAGGATCATAGGTCACAGGAAATTATGAGGCTATTGACCTGGAGGTCATTTTAAGCTTAGCAGTTTCATCCCAATGTAATACCATGAAAATGCTAGTCAGTATGCAAGATTGCATTTAGTGATGACTGCCCATGTCCAGGAGGGTTGTGGGCACTATCCCTGGTAAGAATTTATGGTGCCCCATCCACTCATCCAGGTTCCTCTTGAACAGTATCATAGAGGTGCTCTGTTTCAAATTAATTGGTAGCCTGTTCCAAAGACACAGCAGTCACTGGGAGATACATCTGTCCCTCCAGCATGTCCTAGTTAAGTGGCAGACCATATTTAGATCCCTGGAATGGGTAACCATAGTCCTATTTGATTTACTAATATGCAGCAAGTTCATTAAGTTTGGGTCTTGGATTGCTCTGTAGGTATACGTCTCAACCTCTTAGAGAAAGAAATCTGGACTAACCATAAATAATGAGGAATACAGGCCCAAAATAGGGACAGCTTTTAAATACTGCTCTGATAAAGTTAGAAAGTTGATAGAATATTTTTTTTGCATTAGCATGCATTTTTTGAAGGGTATGAAGTCTGAAACTCAATTGTCCGTCATTATTTTCTGACTTCAGATTTGCTAGTGATTTGCCAGAAAAAACACAGTTTTGTGAAAAACAGATCAAAAATATGAGGCAAAAATCTGGACATTCTGCAAAAAATTGGTACAGTTGAGAGGTATGTCCCCTAAGATGTCTATACAACACGGAGTATAGTGACAGGGACTTTAGTCGGTGTGTGTAAGGCACATGCTGGAGCCCCTTGATCTGCTTTGTTAGAAACCTCTGAGGTCTCTCCAGTTGCTGCAGGTGTTTGTACGGTACATGCCAAATGCAGCATTATACTCAATTAGTGCCGAGTATAGAGGGGTTATTACCTCTTTTGCTCTTGACGTGATGCCTTTACTAATCAAGTGATCTACGCAGAAAATATTCCTTATTACAGTAGACATCTGGTGGTCAAAGTTAAGGTTGTAGTCAACTTGTGATCCCAGGTCCCTTACCACTTCATGGATACTTAGGGTATTGTTGTTGATTTGATAGTGTGAAGGGGCATTGTTTGTGCTAAAGGGAGTGATGATGCATGTCATTGCATTCAGTTTGAGACCATGATTAATACACCAGTTGTATAAACGATTAAATGGCTTCACACAACATGCAGAGCAGCCAAACAAATGAAAGGGAGAAAATGCTAATAATAGCATAAAGAGACATACATGCTAATTAACCAATCCAGCAGAGGGAGCTATTCAGGAAGCTATAAAGCAATTGTGTACACTTAGTGTAGGCTTTGTCCTGTACACCAAAACTCTTTAGAACATAGCATGATCGCACTAAGGAACAAAGGCCTGTCCGAGGCTGCTGCTGCTCCAATGCTGCAATGCTGCTTATTATGTTGTATATGCAACAGGCTTTAAATCAGTGTGCTGCTGCTTCTACCAGACCATGGACGATAAGAAGGGTGTTTACACCCCGTTTGACTTATCATGGACTGCATGACACAAAAACTGATGAGAGATATAGGGTGAACAGGGAAACACAGGAGGAAATATATAACCTCTGTCACCCCCACCTCAGGTCCTGGGAGAAATCATGGAGAAAAGGTTAACAGCTACTGTTACTTTCCAGAGACCCACAGGAGATATATTAAGGGTGTTCCTGGTATCAGTATGAAGAATATTACAGCAGTTGTTAACTACTACGCTACTACATGTAAGGGATCATGTTAGTTTCCCATGCACCCCGCAGGAGAGGTCAAGAACTATGCATTCTTACTAACCTTGTTTTCGGGTTCAAATCCATGCAGGTTCCTGTTGCATGATAACCGAGTTGATTAAACATTGGAAATGTACATTTAAAGAACTTGATTCACTTTTTTCCTTTTTCCCCTTTATTGTTTGTGGTCCATCTGGCATTGTGCTCCTTTGACTTGCAGTGGTCAGTAGCAGTGAGCAGCAGTTCACTGCTCAAGGCAAAAACTGACACATTTTATATAGACTGCCATCAACAGCACAATGACGACTGCCATTAGTACGGTTCTCTCAGCTGTCTCGATAGTAATGTGTGAAGAAATTCAAGGTGTCACACTTTTATCTCTGAGGCATAACATGTAAATGTACTGAATTTAGAGAAACAGTACAGGTGGTGAGGGTTCGAAACCTGTTCACAGATCATTTTACTGAGGGAGGAGGTCATTACTAAATCTTGAAACACATTGATTAAAAGTGCCAGATGATATGTTATTTGAAATTATGTCAATATTAACTGTGTGCTGTGTGAACAATGAAAGCATTTGTGATGTTCCTTGTGCCCTTCTCCATTCACATGCAATTAGTTAAAGTCCTGATATTGTGAGACATGCATGATAGTACTGATGTGGCAAGGAGATGTGAGAAGGCTGAATGTATCAGTGTAATATAGTAGTAGCTATGCTCACTGCCAGATATGTTTCTTCAAGCTGTTATTCCAAAAAAGGTGTGCAAATCCTTCGGATGGATATTGCCTGATATATTTGGACACTGCTTGGCAATGTGAAATGAACTTTGACAGCATAAAGAAAAATGTGAAAAATCAAGTTTAAGCTGCCTTATGTAGTGCAAAGCAGCCCAATGGCATTGCTCAGCTGTCAGCACTCAGTGAAGAAAATACCCCTGCCAGGTAACTTTCTCTGTGGCACAAGGTGTTAAGTGCAGTGAGCTTAGAGAAAAAGGACAGCTGGTGGATGATTCAAAGTCACTTAAATGAGAATTTTACAGAAAGTTGTCTGAATGTGTATTTTATCACATTTTATGATACCATTGTGTTGTTGTTTTAAAATCCAATATTGTCAGTGTTGATAACAACATGTGAGCTGCTGTGCCCACTTTCACATAATTTATCATTAACTACAAGTCAATGCAGGTGCTCATCATGTCTTCATATATGTATTTTGTACTGTGCTGCTGCAGAGGAAATAGCTGCAAACTGTGAGACACACTAGGACAGACTAACTTGCCTCAGAGAGGCACAGGGATTATATCTCATGCATGCAGGCATGTATGCCTTCCTCAATAACTCTTACTGCTTGTATTATGTAATGTGAACATCAGGCTGAATGTGTGTGGGTTCAATACCTAGAAGCAGCAATTAATTATTACTGGGTAAGTATTTATAAAATATTAGCAGCAATAATACATCAGTAACAATTCAGTTATGATAATTGCATTTATTACATTTGAATGCATATATCCTAGCCTTCATCAGGAAATAAAGGCTGCTCTTTGTTATATCATAACAGTGAGATTTTTTTTATTGTATGTCACATAAATACATTTTCATCATATATGGATATGCAAAGGTGTAGAATAGTAAATTGTCATAATTGTTTATGTATTGCCAAACAAAGTATATTGAAAAATACGGTAATGTGACATGCCATGTATCGAATTATCTCCTTTTTGTCTTCTCCCACCCTATCTCTATTTTTAGGAGTTATAATTTATTAACATTCTGATGTCTGTTGTTTGCATACCTTGCAATACCTCCATAGATGGCAGCACAATCACCCAGCACTTTGAGATCACAGCCTGTCAGTGTTGCCTTCACAACTCCTGCCGTACCTGCTCCAACTGTGCCCTGACTGCTCTAAGAGCAGTACCAGTAGAGGTGGTAATTTTTGTCATCTAACATGAGCTGACAGGGCTAGTGAAAGATATCATGGAAAGGGGGGTTCAGTGTATGTATCAGCAGTGCTGAAAGGATCCTGTGTCGGATTGTCAGAGAATGCCACATCCAGCACTTATGCAGGGAACTGCTGCAGGAGACACATGACAGTTCTGAGTCATCAGAGTCAACAGTTCTAGACTCTCACTGTTCTTTAGCTGGATGTGGTTGTATCTCAAATATCCCTACATATCCCCAGTGATGGTGTCCCCCCAACCTTTTGTCTCCATCACCATCCTTGTCTGTCTTACATGTCCTGTATGTCTACACACATTTTGCAAACCACCCTTCCCTACCTACCCGATCCTTCATTCCTAAGCAGCATTCCCAACATTCCTTTCTCTTCCAAAAATTATAAAAAATGGGCAGCTGCCCCCCCAAAAAAAATATGCCCCATACATACCTTTCCACTTTGCCTGTGAGTCAACTTGGCACACTTGATTTGGTCCAATCGGCCAGACTGCGTTATTCTGTTGCTGTCACCCATCACTGACTCTACAAGTCATGAAATTTTGTATATAATGCTACATAAATGTATAAATAAATAAATGCAGTGAAAAAGTGGATAGCTGTGGTGATCTTCCATGTCCCTCCTGCAAATTCCTGGATTATTTCTCCTGTGTCTTACCCTCTGCTTGCCAATCATAATTTCACTACTGTCCTATATACCCCTTTTTCACACATAGGTTTATAGATTAGTACTAGGCTAACTATACTTGTGGGCCATTTTAAGCCTAACCAGTTACCCCCTGTGAGAATCAAACCTGCACCTTGTGTCTGTAAGGTTCTTCTTTCGGCTTTTCCCAGTTAGGGGTCACCACAGCAGAACTCCGGTCCGCTAATGATTGGCAGTAGATTTTTTATGGGTGCAGAGGTGCCAGCTTGATGCCCAACCTTCAACGAAGGCATGCCCATTCTTCGCATGTCTTTTGAACGCCACTCGACCATAGGGAGGACATGCAGACTCCACACAGAAGGCACTCCAGCCAAGAATCGAACGGGAGAACCTCTTGATGTGAGGCAACAATGCTACTGCTGCACCACCGCGGCTTACAAACACCTTAATCATTATACCAACCTTTCTACTCATATCACAACCTTTTCTTTTGCCTGGCCACAAAATAGATTCACACAAAACATGCATGGACAGAAATGGCACATGGAAAAGCCTTCACTTTACCTTCTCAGCATTTCTGAGGAGCAACACTGAGTGACAGTGAATGCTGTTTAACTTATTATTGCAAAAGCTGATGATTTCAGTTTAGTCTGTAGTGGTCTAGTTGCTTTCATGCAAATTTGCTTAAATCCACTGAGCTGTAGGAATACAGAGTAAAGGCAGACTGAATATAACAGTTCCTAGACTGATGGGAGTAATAAAGTAGGAGTTCCTGTACATCTTGCCGAGATAATTATCCTCCTTGTAGACTGATGCTTTTGCATAGTGTCATGGGTTCAATTACAGCAGTAGGTCAATTTATTAATGGGTGCTATTTCATACTACTTTCATATATTTAACTGCAGATGTCTGTATTTATCTTCATATGCAACATTTCATTAACATACTGTTTGTATAGTGCAGCAAGACATCATTTGCAAAAACACTGCAGCAGCATCAGGGACAGTTATCAAGCCAGCTTTATCCTGCTTATGTCTTTGTGTTTGTTACACTCTTGCACCTCTTATTTGTCCCTGTAGCAAGAATGCTATTGTACAAGAGCATGATAGATTAATGATAATTTAATAGGTAGAGTAGCACACCATACAGATGTTCTAACATGTCTCACAAATGTATTGTAATTTCTCTCTCTGCATCTGTCTCTGTCTCTCTCTTTTCACCCATTCTGCTCATGTAAGTTGTCACTATGCTTCATTTCTATTTAAATATTGTGAAGCAGTAATTCCTTTTGGGCATGATGAGATAGTGCTCATATATATAGATAAGATGTTCAAGGGTTCTAATCCAGCATTTATCTAAGTGTTATTGACTGCTTTTTGTGCACTTTTTGATGTGTACCTTACCTGTTGGCTACACATTGCTATGAGGCATCATTATCCTTCTCGTGGCATCAGCTACTTCTTCCTTGCTCTGTCTCGTCTCCCTTCTGTATCATTCTCCGTCTCGTCTCCCTTCTGTATCATTATTCTTGTTCCTCTGCATTTGTGTAAGAGCTGGCACAGGGCACCAAATGCAAATAAGGCTAAATGCACGTGCACAGCTTATAGCAATAGTTTGTGATTTTATTGCCTTCGGCTGCACTACTATGTTATGCTTCCTGCTGCTTTGCTTAGCTATGTTATGTTAAAGTACATGTGCTTTTAAAGAAGCTAAAGAGAGTATGCAGATTGCAGTGGTCAAAAGGGCAATAAAGATGAATACATACATTCACATTTGCTGACATCTGCTGTCAAATGTGAACTAGCAGAAGTATGACTTCCCACATGGTGTGTGTGATGCCCGTGCCCTGGCCCAGCAATCAAGGAGCCTCAATCCTCACCACTAACACCAGGGAGGTCGTCTCCTAGGAGAGGAAAGGATAACTAATACACACAGTAAAGTACAATTTCCCTTAAGTGCACAGAGAGATCACAGTCAGCCTGGGGCTGGCTGCTCCCTTGCTCACCAGGTCCCCAATAAGACTCCCCACTGGCACAGCTATAGGGTCCATGTCTCAGCCTAAGTGGGCAAGCTAGAACCTCTAGTATCCTCTCTGTCCAACCAGCGCTTCGTGTCCCTGCCCAAGTAGCTGACACAACACACACACACTTTGAGATAAGTATTTATACAACTTCACAGACACAGATTCTCCACCTCTGCCCCTTTATCCAGACTATACAGTAGTAATTACTGCCACCACCCAGTTAATAATATCAGCTACTAACAGGCCCTTAAAAAGGTGCCCAGTTATTACTGTACAATATTAATATCCAATGGTAATGTGACTATACAGTCTAAGGCTTATTGGAAGGGTTTAGACAGTAAACTCTATAAATATGTAATGTACTCTAAAGCATACTTCATCTCTACACAAAGCAGCCATAGGTAGAAGGTTTTAAAAATATTTAATAATAAATAATTACAACACAAGACACATCTACTACACCACAGAGATATCTAAGAGTTCGCAGATCACACAGCAACTTAAAATAATACAGTAGAACAGGTCTGGTTTCAAAGAAAAATACCTAATTAATCTTTACTAGCTTTAACTATTCCTACAAGATAACACAGTGCTAAAAACCTACATGTGAGCATAAGCAGAGTGCTGATAAGTTAGATGTCCAGATCAAAATGCTCCCTGGTCTCTTATGAGAAACAGTATTTAAACATTAATAACAAACATGTCTCTAAGGCCCTACCAAAATTACATCATTTTTGACACTTAGGTTTTCCCAGTATTCATATTGCATCATCTTAACACCTGGTCTGAGTTCTCAGGCCACAAACTGCATTATTTAGCAATCTAACACCTGCACAGAAACTTACAACAATAGAAGACATTTCACATGTATATACTAACAGAAACTAAAGCAATAAAGCACCTTCTATATCTAAATTATAGTCATAAACTTTAGCCTTAAACAATGGGCATGAAATCTTCATCCAGCCACCCTCAGGCCAAATTCTAACATGAAAGCATACAACATGCTTCACTGGGCCAGTAGAGTGCAATGTTGTCACATATTTTGCAGTTTCACATTTCACAGTGTTTTCTTACATTTAAAAACACAAGCCTGTATTTTACATTTATTTATACAGTTCATAGAATTAGATATCAAATTCTATTTGACTAGGCTGGCAGCCTTCACCCATCTCTCCACAGTCGTCACAGTGTGTGTAGATTATACTCAGGTATAATTGTTTTTCTTGGAGTGCTCTAAAGGTTTAAATCCAGATATCTGCAGCTAAATATATGAAAGTATTATGAAATGACATGGAATGTTTTGTCTGATGGCTGTGGCTATAAATATTGGGTACAACTTTCCTTAACACACCATTATCCTGCTGCTATAGTAATGTGCCTGCTTCCTATTTTGAAGTCTATCTTGTACTGAACTTTGCATGAAAGTCATTGCAGAGCAATATACAGTACTGCTAATTCCCATTTTAAGTTCAATACCTCATGATATGAGTTTCTTGTGACATGAACTAACACTTTGCCATCAGCAGAGCAATTCAGCTTGACAGTGCTGTGCTCAAAGAGTAAAACAAAAAAAAAAAAGGAAAATAAACAATTATTGTTTTAGGTTGCACAACATTTGTATGTATATATTGATTATGTCAACAGGTTATCTTGATGTCAGAATGATGCTGACTCGATTAATTTATTTGTTTAATGTATATCTGCTCTACAGTGTTTATACTTGCGACTGCATTACAAGTTTGATTAACCTATTTTCACATAATCCATCACTGTCATTCTGCAGTGCACTCTCGTGTATGACTTGCAAGTTTGACTTGTCAATGCACATAGTGCAAATATGAGACACTACAACTATGCAGTCATCCTGTTACGAAGTTGCAGGAAAGTTTAAGTAATAATCCAGTGGTTTACAACAGCGAATGTGTATGGCATCCCATAATATGAAACATGTCAATGCCCCTTACATAGGGTACTTGAAGGACAGTATCTAAATGTTAGTAGAGAAGTATGTAATTACATGGGACAATCATAGTGATGTTACATTTTCTTATGCACACACATGCACGTGTTGTACAACCTGTGATGCACAGTACAATCTATTTCAAATAGTGTGTATAACTATGCTATTTTAATGTGTTAAGGTCAGTCTTCTCCTGTGGCACTTGTAACTAATACAGTGCTCTCTTGATTGTGTAACTAGATAGGCAATATGCTCAATGCTCAGCTTGGGAAGCTTGTGTGTCTGTGTGACTGTGTATAACATTTGGTACTCTATTCACTTCCACTGAGAAGAATGCATTTAACTCTTCACACAGCTCCCTTATCCCACTTTTTAATGAAACATCCTGTCTTGAAACCCAATGATGAGTTAATTCTGACAAAAGTGCACTCTCTCCCCTTAACAGTCAGACTTCTCCTGTGGATCTTGCACTTCTTACACTATTCTCTATAATGTGTAAATAGATAGGTAGTAGGTTTGAATACAGCACTGTTTAACTTCTGCAAGTGCATGTGTGAGACTGTAAATGAACTAAAGACTGGTTTACTTTGCAGTGGGAACTATTACAACTCTAGATGACTGCAATAGTCACTTTACCAGACACATCTCCTTGGCAGTACACTACTGATGTCATCCCTTCATAGATGCTGCATGCCTCATTTGTACTCAGTATTCTATTGGGGCGCTTGCTGCTGATACTGTGCTGTATAGGTGGTGTACCTAGATAGGTAGGTAGTTCAAGTCCATCTCTGCTTAAATAGTGTGACTGTTATTACTGTCATATACCATAGGCCACCTCACAACCACCTGTATGTACACTTCCACTTATGAGATGAATTTACACTGGCACAGTTTTACTTTAGCAAATCATAGCATACCAGGGGGGGGGGGATTTTGGGCCACACAATGATAACATAGCGCTATAAAAACTGCAGTATCTCACAGTTGGAGTGTGAATTCTCCTGTGTGCGTGACTTTGATAGTATGTTTTGTACATTCTGTAACTACAAATGTAGAATGTTTGAGGCCAGTTGTGAGTCTGTCTTTCACTCTCATACTGTGTATACTAGTCTTCAAATACATATATGATGTGTGGCTGTTCATTGTTATAGTGAGCTTTGGACACTTTTTAGCATAAACATCCTGGTAATAAACAGTAATGATATCACCCATTTAAATGTGCACTGTCCCAGTTAAACCTTAACATATCACATGGCTCTTGTGATTCAAGCACTAATGTGTAGCTTATGATTTTAGGTGTTAGTTCGGATACAGCCATTACTGCTAAGACCACATTATGTCAGTCTTATTGTGACTTATTGTGGATGTTGTTAACACTGTCACACATCTGCTGTGTACATGTATAGATGTTGATTTCACTTACAAAAAAGTTATGATAATTTCTTACATAATGGTTTTATTCAGAGTAATGATGACATGTGACTATATTTTTCTTACATAACATATGTAGGAAGCATTATCCTCTGACACAAGGGAATGAGACAACAATCTATATGTTGTTACCTTAGTGCAGCAATTACAGGTGCATATATCCCTGGCAGAAATTATATGATATAATGCCTTGACATGCCAATATACGGCAACGGTGGCAAATGGTGCAGTGGTAGCACTGTCGCCTTACAGCAAGAGGTTCTCTGGTTCAATTCTCGGCTGGAGTGCCTTCTGTGTGGAGTCTGCATGTCCTCCCTGTGTTTGTGTGGATTTCTTCCACGTGCTCTGGTTTCCTCCCACATTACAAAAACATACATCTGGAGTATTTCTTCCCAGGCCTCTGCTGAAAGTTGGCTTTGTTCCAAGTAGGACTTTCCCAGTTAACAAATGTTAAATAAATAAATAAATATCTCACAACTGTAGTGACACTTCTACTGGGGCACATTCATCCTGTAAAATATCATGTATTTTCTGTTGTCAAATGCTCATGTGTTCAACATTCACATTCAGTGTCTGCTAGCATTGTTAGGCCTTATACTGTAATGCATGAATGATATCCACCACAGTTATAATGTATCTATTTACAGTGTGAGAGGTCTGAACCATCCCTTTTATCTCAAAGAGCTTGTTTACAACACACACATCTGATGTAATAAGATAACATAGGTGCTGTGTCACAATTGTATTAACACTTCCACAGTTGTTCTTGTGGTCCATTCACATGTCATTAGTCAGTAGAGTCACACAGCTTGTTGTTCAATTTCTGAAAAGGTGACATTATGTGAATGTAATGCTTTTACATAAAAACCATTGTATCTAATTATTCTTATCCATTGTTATGTTGGACAATGATATATTATCACAGGTTGTGATTGCGTGCAAGTGAAATGGTTCTTTGTTGCATGTCGTGCTGTGAATGCTCCTGTGGCACATGCATTGAGTACTGGCTTGTATAACATACCTACACAGATAGACTGTGGTTCAGTTCTGGGACAGTGTGTGTTCTATATGATGGAAATAGCTTCCTTGTCAAAGAAGCATTGATATTTTACTGCTCACTGTTGTGTGGACAATAACATGTGTAAATCCTTTCCAGCATTCTCACTAAATAGAATTGTTCATATTATATTTGTAGTGTCTTCTTTCTTAATGCACAATTTCAATTTGGTTATTTGTGACAGCTCATGTTGTTATCTAACGTGGCACATGCAGTCAATACAGAGGTCTGGAGAAAGCCTAGTATAACAGGCAGGGGTTTGAATCTGGTAACATTTGTCTGTCAGACAACTGTGTCAGACAGCAGTTGCTTACACGTAGACAATAGTTATGATGTAGTCATAGGGGCACCTTTTTCATGACTTGTCCTACAAGGTAGGACATCCATACTGTGAAGATTGGTAGAGAAGGGTGAAGGCTGCCAGCCCAGCCTAGCCAGATGAAATTTTATACATAATTCTATCATTTGTAAATATGAATGTGAATCACAGGCTTGTTGTCTTAAATGTAAAGAAATACTGTTACATGTGGAACTGGAAATAAATGTGACAACAGTACACTCTGCTAACCAAAGTAAACCATGTGGTGACCCTTTCATGTAGACAGTTGTGCCAAAATGTCTAGAGGAAGAATTTTTTTCTATTGTTTTAACCAAGAGTTAAATTGCTAGATTTAAACATGCAAAATGTATTTTTATTGCTCTGTTCCTGACCAGCTACAATGTAACAAAAGAACCAATCCAGCTTAAGGAACAAGTGGACATATTACAAGATCTCTTTATAAATAGGGGATACAAAACGAACATTGTAAGAAACATTAGGGAGAAAGTGTTGGGTGAAATAAGTTCGATATACACCATGAATAATGACTCACAAGTGGTTGAAAAACAAGGTAGATGTTACCATGATTACAGGAATAATAATAATAAGAGGGGTGTCTCTGGTGACAAGGTAACCTTTGTCACCAGATATACAAATGATAATAGTCTAATTACAGGTATTATACGCAAATATTGGCATATACTTAGCCTTGAACATAATACACGTAAGATTGTAGGTATACAGCCAAGTTTTACGTATGGAATAGTAAAAACCTAAAGAGAATTTTATGTGTTGATCATAGCACATCATTTAAACAAACACATTCCCTGAGAGAAAGGAAGCCTTTTGGAACTTTTCCTTGTGGTTCTTGTAACTTATGTCTTTTTATCAGTGAAAATAAAGTTTTTCAACACCCTAACATGGTGTTTAGCTTTACACCTAGATTCTTTGCTTCTGTAATAACTCGAATTTGATCTATTTAGCAACTTGCGAACAATGCCAAGCCTTCTATGTGGGCATGACGTCTCAAAGGCTTAGAGATAGGATATATAATCATATTTATGATATAAAAAAGAACAATCAACTGAATGCATTAGCGAAGCATGTTGCTGTATATAAGGGACATACGTTTGTGTTTAGAGTGCTACAATTAGTTAAGGCCACTGGGAGAGGAGGGAATCCCATAAATAGACTGGAAACTATAGAGCTCCAGTGGATTCTCAGAATGCAAGCACACCAGTATCCAGGCCTCAATCAATATATGAGCATTAAACCAATACTTGATTCACGCCCCCTAAAATAGAGTTTTGTTTATTGTGTTTTATATTTACTCAGTTGATTTAATTTCATGTAGTGTATTTTAATGACATTGATATTGTATTTATATATTTATAGTAAGTTAACAATTTTTTACATAAATTGGGTATAAATTTATGAATTCATCTATTAACAAATATTATTTTGTTATTTTAATGATTAGTTAAGCATTGGCTTATAAGTATTTTGTATATAAGTATGTCTCATTAATTTATATATTTCTGAGCATTGCATGTAAGATGTTCTAGTAAGGATGAGTTGTTTGTTAAATGATGCCTTTAAATAGTAATGTGAGCTACTCTCTGGATGATTTAATTAATCATACTGTTTTAATTATTTTATTGATGAATTGATTGAATAATTAATTTATGAATAATTCAGTGAATACTATTTAAGATGAGAGCTCTTTAGTATATTTAGAGATCTGAAGAAGCGTACTCAGTGTGTACGTGAAAGCGCTTATCTATATTCTTTCCATTGGATTAAAAGTTTTATTGATTTATCGTGGTGGTCCAACCTTGTATTTTTTCTGCAACGAAAGGGAGATGTTAAGAATGTAAATGCAGTTAATGTGTAGCCTGGGAACTCCAGGAAAGTGTAAAAGAGATGATGTAATGTTTATTAGAACTGCAATAACAATTTAAACAGAGAGAACCAGAAGGCATTAAGCATTTTTGTCTTGACATCCAACTCATCAGCACTCTGCCTCTTGCTTATATAAGTTTTCTTAGACTTGTGTTTTCTTTTAGTGATAGCTAGAAGCTAGAAATATTAGACAAGTGCTTTTTCTGTGATGTCAGAACTGTACTACTGAATTATTTTAAGTATTTCTGTGTGATCTCTGAACTCTTGACTAGCACTGACTGTGTAGTAGAAAGTATTATCTAATGGTTTTAATTATTTATTATTAAATATTTTAAAACATTTAACTGTGGCTGGTTTGTGTAGAGATAATTTAAGCTCTAGAGTGCATTGCATATTTATAGAGTTTACTGACCAAGTCACTCTAATAAGCCTTGAGACTGTTTAGTCATACTAACAATTGGATAATAATATTGTACAGTAATAATTGGACACCCTTTTAAGGGCCTTTGAGTAGCTGATAATTATTAGCTGGGTAGTGGCAGGGTACTACCATGTAGTCTGGGTAAAAGGGGCACAGCTGGAGAACCTGTGCCAGCCTTCCCCAGAAGTGTAGTGTGGTTGTGTAAACTCTTATCTCAAAGTGTGTGTGTGTGTGTGTGTGTGTCAGCTATTTGGGCAGGGACACAAAGCACTGGCTGGACAGAGAGGGTGCTGGAGATTTTAGCTTGCCCACTAGGCTGAGATCTGGACCCTATAGCTGTGCCAGTGGGGAGTTTTATTGGGGACCTGGGGAGCAAGGGAGCGACCAGCCACAGACTGACTGTGATCTCTGTGTGCTCTTAAGAGGAATTGCACTTTACTGTGTGTATTTGTTATCCTTTCTTCATATATGAGATGCCCTCTCTGGTGTTAGTGGTGAGGATTGAGGGTCCTTGATTGCTGGGCCAGGGCATGGGTGTCACACATACCACTTATGATAAGAAAGTGTTGTAAGCTGTTCAAGGATATTCTTCATGACAACTGATATGTGTAGTTATGTGGGGACCATGACTGGTATGCATCTCTCTGACATCTGTACTGGTATGTGTTTGGAAAGGGCATGATATAAGAGACATTACTTATTCCCAAAAGAATTATGCTCTGTATTGCATGTCTTAATCCAAACATTTATTTATTACTGCTATTGTTTTTGTCACACTGTACAGCGTAATGGCAAATGAGGGCTTCCATTAACGTTTCTTACTATATGGAATGCAGCCAGACCATCTGAAACTGTGACTGGTCATGTGTTACAAAACTTTATTGTGTGTTGGTGCTGTTGAGTTGCTGTTATGCTACTGTTCCCTGTAATTCCATGTGAGCATGCCCAGTATAATGGTGTCTGAGAGGTTTGCAAATTAACAATGTAAGACTTGAAATATTGAATGGCATCCAGTGTGTGTTGTTATTTGAAACTTATGTATGTTGTGTGTTATAATACTACCATTAAGCATTTACATGATTAGATAATATTTGCTTGTCTATTTCATGTTTAAATGCGATAAACCCATTTCATATGGGTGCCAATTACATTTCTTTGCAAAAACATGTCCATTTGTGATGTACATGACATTATAGCTGTAAGCTCCATTTGCTTTTGTATGTACATGCTGAGGTGGAGAATACAGCTGTGGTGCCATCTTGCATACATAAATTCTCTGTACATATATCTCATATGCAATGACTGTAGTCTCTGCTTTCATCCCATAATGTATCTTCTGTCCTTCCTGTTATCCTGACTCATCATTTTTTAACATGTTTATCAGATTTTAACTCCCCTTTGTTACACCGCAGCTTCATAACCCCAATCACATCCTTTGATAGCATGTCCATTTTTATTTATGTGCATAACACCAGTACTGCCATTGACATTTTAATTATCATTACATCAGTGTTGCAGGATTTATTTTAGAAAAGCTTCTTTGACACTTCAGCACATTTGACTGCAGTATATGAATACACTTTACCCATTTCCCCTCCCCTTTTAGTTAGTTATGCAGTACAAACCAGTATTATTTCTGTACAATCCCCCATTTCACTTACCCTCCTTCTTTCACTGTACTTGCCCTTAATATTTCAGGGCTACAGTATGTGCTCATATCTTAGAAAACATCCTGTGCTCATGCATGCAAGCACCTTTCCATGGCTGAAAACACTATTGCTGGCCACAAAAAGGTGCTTACAAATGTGAAGGTGTGATGAACAGCATGCATTTGCGATTAAAGGCTTAGTGAGAAGCCTACATGATTGCTAATGAATCCCAGAGACCATTTATAACAGATATATGAGATTTTTAGATTGTAAGTATGTAGGTGTCAATAATCTCCACAGGCTTATTCTGTTTCCTGATTAATTTCACTGAATTCATTTTTTTTTAATTTTTGAATTTCTATGTATTTTTCTGACTATATAATATAATCAGTGTTTTCTCAACATCACTACATAGTTATTATGAGGGGGTGCCAAAAACTTCTAAGCCTGACCAAGCTGATATTCACTGAACTGCCAAAATTATTTCATGGCCATGGTCAACAATTTCAGGAGCTGACACCGTTTGAGGCCTGCCAGACCTTGCTGCATCTTTGGTCTCAAATTTCCACTCTGAAAGTTTGCACACCCCTTCTTCACAGTTGAGTAAGAAGGGCACTTGTCACTCAATGTTTGCATCATGCATTCATCGATTTCCTTTGGAGCCTTCTTTTGCAGGAATAGGAACTTCATGATGGCTCAGAGTTCCACACTTGAAAATTTACACACTTTTCGTTGACATGATTCAATCAGTAATCCGAAACAATATCAAAACAGTGTTACAATTCTGCAAATTGCCACTTTACAAGATGAAATAACCCTCTTTTCAGCTACAGAGGCAAAATAATGCTCATAATTTAGAAAGTTGGTCAGGCTATTTCAAATATAATTCCTGGAGCACCAGCTGAAATCACTCCATAAGTCCTCTACCCTAGTTAACAAACACTAAAGAAAAAAGAAAACAAAAATAAATAAGAAATTATGGAAAGATTTTTTTTTGCAGTGTGGCAGGTATAATTGGAATACCAAGACTCAGAACCAGTATTTTACAAACCAACTTCCTACCAGTACAATGAATGCAGCCACCCAGTTCTCACGGACTCTCATGCTGTGTTCCACTTTAAGAAAACAAAATGTGGGTATTCCTTAAAACGTCTTTTATTGAATTACTGAGCACTTTCATCCCTATGTTTAATCCCCAGGACTTCTTCAGAGTAAAACACAATTTATCATTCCACCCAAGCTTAAATACACTCACTTGGTGTTAAACATTGCAATGTTTGTATTTTGTGTGGCAATCCCTTTAAGACTGTAATAAGTAAGATGATGCCATCAAAAGGGGAGGATTTTAGTACAAGACATGATTCTAATAAATGGTATAGTCTCCAGCTATAGCTTTCCTTGCACGTATTATCTCTTTCTCTACATACATACCAAGCTTATTAAATGTGTTATTGTGAATGCTTGTGGTATTCACAGCTGTACACTCCAGATTGTTCCCTAGTCATTTGATTAGCATAACTCCTGTTTCTGTTTTCCCTTTATCAAGTTTTTATTACTTCTACCAGGTCTTTTTAGTTTCTGTTTTAACCTTAGCATTGGCTTATATTTCAATGGTCCTTAACTTATTTCTCAGAATACCTTTTACTGTCATTCTAAGGGGATCCACTATCTTTCAGTTTGGGATGACATGATCAACAGACCTCAATGCTTTGCCAGCGGTGGTCTTCATCTGTCACCCCCTGGGATTTCTGCTGATGGCTAAGGCTCTTGCCACTCCCATAGTGCCTTTTGTAGGCAGTGTCTTAAAGACAAAATTCCCGATGTAAATACTCTATCTAAAAACAACCTCAAGGTTATGCTGCTAAATGCTAGGTGTCTTAACATGAAACTGCATTCTTTGGAAGCACCTTGGAAGATGCAGACATTTGTGCAGTCACAGAGACCTGGTTCAAGGCTGTGGAGAGCACCTCAGCCATACTGGGTTACACCTCCTTCCACACATTCAGACCATAAACTGAAGGATGCATTTGGTGGTGAGAGACCTAGGCACACAGGTTGATAGCAACCTTACATTTGACCACCATGTCTCCACAGTGGTAAGAAGGGCATTCTGTCTTGCTCAGCTCATAGGTAAGGGCATTGCCTCCAGCAAAAAAAGAAGCTATAACCTCCCTGTACTCTTCCCTCATCAGGCCAATAATTGAGTACAATGTCCCTTTTTCTTATGTACCTTTCCAAGCACTTGCAGCAACTGGAGAGACCACAAAGGTTCCTCACAATGAAAATTCAAGGTCTTCAGCATCTGTCCTATGTGGATCATGTGACATCACTGTCACTTTATTCTGTGTCATACAGACTACTCAGAGTGATCTCAGATTCTGTGTCATACAGACTACTCAGAGGGATTTCAGATTCTGTGTCATACAGACTACTCAGAGTGATCTCAGATTCTGTGTCATACAGACTACTCAGAGTGATCTCAGATTCTGTGTCATACAAACTACTCAGAGTGATCTCAGATTCTGTGTCATGCAGACTACTCAGTGGGATCTCAGATTCTGTGTCATACAGACTACTCAGAGTGATCTCAGATTCTGTGTCATACAGACTACTCAGAGTGATCTCAGATTCTGTGTCATACAGACTACTCAGAGTGATCTCAGATTCTGTGTCATACAGACTACTCAGAGTGATCTCAGATTCTGTGTCATACAGACTACTCAGAGTGATCTCAGATTCTGTGTCATACAGACTACTCAGAGGGATCTCAGATTCTGTGTCATACAGACTACTCAGAGGGATCTCAGATTCTGTGTCATACAGACTACACAGAGTGATCTCAGATTCTGTGTCATACAGACTACGCAGAGTGATCTCAGATTCTGTGTCATACAGACTACTTAGAGGGATCTCAGACCTACTTTATTGGAAATGCTGCACATCTATAAGTAAAATGGTACACGGCTTACTCGCTCTAAATACTTTAACCTGCTATGTGACATTAATAAAACCTACTGAAGAGACAGATTTGTCTCCCAGATGTTAGCACACCTTTGGAACAGACTCTCACTTCATGTCAAACAGAGCACCTCATTGGTCCTGTTCAAATGCAATCTGGACAATTTGATGGGTAATCATAAATTCACCCTGGGAGTGCCACCTGTGTCCCTCTTGTACAGAGACAATAAATATGACATGGAAATAGAGATAGAACTTGGCTAGGCTTGTAAAGGCCCTAGGGCCATTAGCCTAGTAACTTCCTATGATTCTATGATCCTGTGAATATAGAATGATTTCTTCACTACTGTAGACATGTGACAGTGAAAGGCTAGATTGCTATCTATGTGTATCCTCAGGTCCCTGACTACTGGGTTAACTCTTAGGGGTGTGTTGTCAACATGATAGCTATCAGGGGTGAATGACTTCCTGAAGGATACTATTATGCATTTCTTGGCATTTAATTCTAGTCAACGGCTCTGCCACAAGTTGTTTGTCTGTGTCAGCCCTTCCTGGAGAACATTTGTTTCAGGGGGAGATTCTATGAATGTTCCTAATTTGCAATTATCTGCAAATTTAATCAGCCAGAGGCCATTGATATTGGCTTTAACATCAGAGAAGTAAATGCCAAAAAGGAGTGGTCCCTGGACCGAACCCTGAGGGACTCTGCTTGTGACTGGCCTCTTTGTACAGGGGGACTCACCAATTCTAACTTCCTATGTCCTGTCTGTGAACCAGCTGGCTATCCACCAGGTGACATAAGGGTTTATCCTTAACCTCTTTACTGTCAACAATGCCTGAGTGATGTATTGACCAGATCAAGGTTTGCAGTATGAACTGTTTTGCTCTCATTCATTGCTTTGGTGACATTTTTAAAGAAATCCACCAGGTTGATTTGGCATGATCTGCCCTTGACTAAATCAAACTGGGTTGGGTCCAGTGTCTGGAGGTTTCCCATGTCATTACTGATCACTTCCATAATGATTCTTTCTGTTGTTTTGGATATGAGACAAATGAGACTTATGGGTCTGTAGTTTCCAGAGTCTGTAGATGTCTTACCTTTGTGCAGAGGGATGACTGTTGCTGTTCTCCATTCATTAGGCACGAGTCCTGTTTGAAGCCTGCAGTTAGGAGTTTCTTCCTCCCATAAAATAAACACACCCTTTCAACTTTCTTTTTATTTGGCATATTCCCTTTATTTGTTACTTCTTTATTAGCAGACTCTATAGGAACGTCTGACACTGTACTCTCTTCATACACCAGTTTTCCTTACTTTAATGGCATAATCACTTCTTCCATTAAATTGTCCCATGGATTTACATAATATTGTTTCATCACATTATTATACCACACCACATCCTTGTGTCTTTCTCTGTATCATCAGTTTTTATTTTCCATGTTAGTATTTTTTCTTTATTTTTTTAATTCATTTACATTTTCTCTTTTTCTTATTCTCATAATCTCCCAGAATTTTTTGTACTCATATTTAAACAATCTCACTATTAATTTATCATTCTCTTTCTTTACCCACTTTAATATCTATACAAATTTAAAGAAGCAGAAAAAACAACTGGATTTAGTAACCCCTATCCCTTCATTCATATATAACATACCTTTTTTCACTGGGTTTAATCTTGAACCCCACATGAAATAAAATAATTGCACAATTTCCTTTTCATATTTCTGGGATCATATAAACATCTGATGTATATGCTATTTCCCCATTAATATAAAATTCACCAGATAAATCATTTCCTCCAAATGCTACTTTATATGTCCTCCATAGAAAACATATTTCTTTCTTTTCTTTTATCAAACTCTCACCTCTCTTTATTATTTTCATATGCTGACATACACACGCTCCTAATTCTGTTACCTGTTCCATACTTCTCCGTAACACTCAACAAAGCATCATGTCCTATAGTATGAAATACCTTGCTAATAGCAACTATCATAAGTTTGATATCCTCCCTTTTACTTACATCATCCAAAATTTCTCTAACAACCCATAACAATTCTTGACATCCTGTCCCTTTTGTACCATATATACTTTCCTCTATAATATCCCTCATCCTTCCTTCCATTCATAGGTTGGTACTAGGCTATCGGCACTAGAGCCTATACATGCCTAGCCATAAAGATTCTCTGGCTATTTCTTCCCACAGTATTTACTTCCCTGGACCCCTGTCAAGCAGGGCGACTGATGTGATCCCCAGGGTGAGTTTCCTATCTCCCATCCAATCGTCAAGGTTCCTTTTGAAGAGGGCCAAAGAGGCGCTCTGCTTGACATGTATGGGCAGGCTATTCCAGAGTCTGGGGAGTCTCTGGGTCAGGAACCTATCTCTCCAGCAGGTTTTGTTTATTGTGATGATAAGGTTTATATCCCTGGAGCATGTGACTCTGAGGGATTGAGATTTCTTTAAGTGTAGCATGTCCAACAGCTCTGGGTTTGACATGGCCTTGTAAGTTAAGCAGAGATTGCCACTGAGTAGACAATATTTAGATGGCCAGCACAGGGCATCTGCTTTTAGTGAGGTATTTCTGCAGCCTTTCCAGTTGTTGCAGATGTCTTGAGAGGTACATACCAAATGGGGCATTATATTCTATAATGGGTCTAATGAGGGATGAGTACAGTGGGACAATGACCTCCTTTTTTCTGGATGAAAAGCCCTTAGTGATGAGGTGTGATTTCCCGACTGTTGTGGCGATGTGGTTATCGAAATGTATTATTCCCTTTCTTCCATCACCTCCATCCATATGGCTAAATGGTCTCCAAAACCTGTCACAATTGTATCACTATCTCCTATTCCCAAGCCTTTTGATAATACAAAGTAATCAAATTCTAATCCAAGAACCCCTTTTATAAGTACACTGACTTTTTCTCCACACAGCAAATTTACCACATTTTATCACTTTCTGTATTTTATCACCTTTCCCTTTCTTTTTATATTTTCTCCTTAAATCACAAAGTCCCATATCAGTATAATTTTCATGTTAACCACCACAGTCTAATATTTGATATAAGAGTCTCTTTTTCCTTGTTAGTTATATATGCATACAATGTTATAATTCTGTAAGCATGTTCTCTCCACCTCATATCCACAGCAGTTACTAACATTCCCATCCTTATCAAAGTTACATTTAGTATGTTCACTGTTTTTTTTACACAACACAGCCACTCTAGATGAAAGTTCACTTCCTAATTTCCATATCATATTTCCACCCCACAATTTTTCTGCTTGCAGTATTTCTTCACTTGTCAGGAATCTTACATCTTCTAACAGAATAACATCTACATCACATTTTGGCAGAACATTCCAGATTCCTTCTTAAAGTTCTAATAATACTGTTCACATTTACTGAAAGTACTCTAAAAGTGTTGCTTTTCCTCATTTTTAAGTTTAGGGGAGATATTTTTAAATTTTAATTTTCTTATTTTTAGTTTTTCCCCCAAAATGAATATTTTCCTGTGTTTATATAGAAATAATCCTTAATCTTCAGAATAATATTTTTCACTGGTTAGAACTTCAAAAAAAGACACATCGGATGAAACTGAGTACAGATAAGGCAGTTGTTATGACAGCAAATGGGGGAAATCAGAAGCTGAGAACTGAAGTAGAAACCGCTTCAGGTATCTTGGGAGGGGTGGTTGAGGATAAGGGAAGTCTGAGAGACAAGATCAAAGCTAGTTGGTGTCAAGGGTAGTGCATGAGAGAAGAATGCTAAAGAAGCTGAAAAGTAAGGTGTACAAAACAGTGGTGTGACCAGTACTACTGTATGGTACAGAAACCTGGGCAGTAAAGGCAGAGCAGTTGAGAAAGCTAGAGCAAATTAAGTGCCTGAAATAGGTGGTAAGAAGCACACTATGGGACAGATAAAGAAATGATGACAATCGGAGCAGAAGCCACAGTAGCTCCAATTTCAGAGTATGTCAAACACAACATATTTATATTTGTTTGGGCACGTGCAGAAAAGCAGAAGATAATCTGGTGAAAAAGATTTGGACAGACAGGAAGAAGGCAAGAGGAAATAAGGGCATTCAGCAAAGAGGTGGATGGATTGTATGAAAGAAGTCCTGTGACAGTCAGGCATGACTGTTGAAGAAGGTAGGAAAGTGGTTTTGAATCAAGAGAGATGATGATAGTTGGCACAACATCCCGACCTCATATAGAAAATGGGAAAAGGGGGGGGGGTTGGTGACTATGAACATATTGCGTATAGACTCCGGGTTGGCTTCCAAGGACAGTAGATACTCACCCACCTCACATATGGAACAGTCTGTAGGAAGACTTAAACAGTTGCTTTGAGCAGGAAGCAGTTCTTGCATTCTTAATGTTCATGTTTCTGTCAGGCTGGCAACAGATAGTGTTCTAGTATATAAACTCTTCTTACAAATTCAATTCAGTAGAATACATTAGTACCATGAAGTCCTAGCTAACCTCACTATTAAGATGATTATTATTAAGATGAGCAGATTTTAAAAGAAATGGGGGGGGAGGGTTAAAACTTGTAGGCAGTGCAGTAAGCAGGCAGGAAAATAAGAAGGGCAACTAGATTTTAATAAGTTAAGGGGAAGAACTTCCAAGTTTTTTTAAACAAGAAACATCTTTATTAAATTATCATATATGACACAGGCAATCATACATTAATATAAATTAAAACAAACCATATTGACATAAGTTTAGCTGCAACATTACATATCACAAATAATATTGACATATTCTTAGTTGCAGACATTAAATATCACTTATAATATATCCAGTCATTTTCAAGCATTAAATAGTTCATTCAGATCCTGCCTTCTTTTAAACCTCATTCCTCCTCTACATGTATTTCCCCCCAAATTCCAATTTTATTCTATGTAATTTGCTCTAGCTATTTTCTGAAGATCCCGTTTGCAGTTGTTTTATCTCTGCTGAAACTTCCAAGTTTGATCTGCTATTTCTCACTAGTGTAAGCAGATGAGATGAGACTGGGAGGAGTTTCCAAAGCTAATATATGGCACTGTTGGATGGGTGTACATTCAGTATTCTGGACCTACAGAATACAGTGGGTAGGAGAATGATTAAACAGCTTCGCAGCTGACACTTTAGTGCTTACTGACATTTGCAATGAAAGAGGAGAGAGAAGACATTTGGTAGTGAAATTAACATAAAGGGCAGACAACATTGATACTAGCTTTAAAGTCAAATCGGGTTAAAGTGACAGGATTGGGGGAAAATCATAAAAACAGATCTGTAACAGGTAAGATGATAACCAGACACTGAAATATGTAGCATTAACCTTCCTCTCACAAAATTTATGTGTGACAAAACTGACGGGTCTAGTACCTGGCTGAACAAAATCTTTTAGTTAAAGAACAAAATAATGTATTTACAGTATGATGGTTTAAAAACAGTTCTAGCAACAGAAATATTAGAAAAAAAAACAAGTGCAATGAGTCTGATATAGAGACACTCAGAAGAAATAGAGCCTTTTAGATTAGTAATGTATCCACAGCAGTAGTCTTACTACAGGTTAGTCACAAAGGGCAAAAGCAATGTTTTACCTGTCTGATGGTCTTTCACTTGGTTTTGGAGGGATAAAGGGCGACTGTGTGGTTGTCCATGTTTTCCAGCCACATCTCTTTGTTTGAGGAAAAGGCATAGTTCTAGGGTCATCTGTGGAAGGTTATTGACTTTGTGCAGACATACCTTAGTGGCTAGTATTAATTTTGGCAGTGGTAAGGGCAGATGTGAGGAAGGTTTGTTGCTTCGTTATCATCAGAATGTTGTAAAACTGAGCCAGTATATGCAGATGATAGTATTTGTTACCCTGACTATGTTAGTGCAGGAATGTTTTATGTGATAGACGATAGCTCTAAGCTTTTTTGTCAATGAATATATAAAGGAACTAGCTCAGTCATCACTATTGTTTGGGGATAGCTAAGAATTTTTAGTGTGTGTTGATTGGTTAGCAATGAGGATGTGCAGGGGTGAGTCCTTATTAAGGATTGGGCTTGGTGTGGTAGGTTGTTTGAGTAGATGTTAGAGATTTATATCTCAGAGAAGGTTGTTGGTGTCATTTTTATTTTATTGTTGTGTAAAAAGTTGGTATTTAATTCCCCCAGAATGAGGATCTTTTTTTTCCAGATAATGGTTTGGTAGGGTTTTAATTTTGTTACTAAAGTCCCTTGGTGAAATGAGGAGCATACTACTCTGTGGCAATGTTTAGGGTGTGTTTACAGGGGAAGTTTATGTCAGTAATGAGCCAGTTTGGGTCATGTTCATCTGAGGAAGCAGATACAATCTTATAGTATAGTATGTTACTGGTAGATTACTTTTCCTGATATCTGCTACATGTCCTTTGTTGCAGAAGTCCATAATGCAGAACAGATGAGCCACCCTCCTTACTCAAACCTAGGCTGACCAAACCAGGCCATGTTCTTGGTGACTACTCTTCATGGGGATTCTGTGGAAAAGTCTTTTTAAGCTGTCCTTGTTAACAGTCAGGAATCTTTCTTCATATACCTTGAGAAGAAACATCTTCTGCACTGTCAGGTTTATTACTGTCAGGCAAAGTCCCAGACAGGTACCTTGAGGGGCTTTTTTTCCTCATCCAAATATCTCCAGGCTTACTACAGGCAGCAGAAATGTCTGTGATGGTCACATCTACCACCTCTGACACTGCAGTATCAGCCACTCTATGTGCCAGCAATAAATTGTTCACTGGACACAGCAGAAAAGCCAGATTGGAGCATATGGAAATGATTCTTTAGAAGTGAATGAATGATGCTTGCAAACTTCCCTTGGCTGGAATGTTTTTATTTTTTTGTGTCAGCTTAATTTTCCAAAAAAGAAGTTTCCTTGTCTTGTTGTACAGAACTGTTAATTTTTTTTTATGATGCACAAGTGGTCAACTTTTGATTTTACAGCTGCCAATTCCTCTTGTTGTCTGTTACGCCAGGACTGAGGCCCATTTGTTTCTTCGGCTACATGTGGTAGAGGGGGCAGCTTCCCATCTGTTCCTATGGGACTCCGTTACCACTGCTGTAGATCATATTGCAAGTGAAGTGTGCTGTATCTTTAAGAAGCATGTCAAGGCTGTACGTGCAAATATAAATTACAGATCCGTGCACTCTCTAGTGCCATTTTGTAAGAGTAGCCATGGTGAGAGCATGCATGATCACAAGTGTTAGTTTGAATATAAGTTACTTAAGTTAAAGTCAGTAAACCTTTATAGTGATGTGTTTATATAGCATAAAGCTGCTTGAACAGAATCCACAAAGACTCTTCTATTGTGTCTGAAGTAGGAAAGTGACAGCTGTTTTCTTTATTTGTTCCACATATGAAACAGACTGACAGAAGTATATGCTGTGGGTGTCATGCAACAACATGTTTTGTCATCATTAAATAAGTCAACAAGGACCAGGATGGGTTCAGACATCTATGATTTTTCTCTCTTTAAGTTATCAAAGTCTTTTGGGTTTTAGGACCATGATGGGAAAGGACCCAATTGCTAAGTCAGGGTACAATTAAAATCAAGATGCCAATATTGTTTCAGTCTTTTATGATAGCTGAAAGTGTTCTTCTCAGTATCCTCAGTTTGGGGTTACATGTACTTATAATTTCATAGCTAAGTACTAGGCTAGCTGCCCTTGCAGGCCATTTTAAGCCTAGCTAGTTTCCCTGTTGGTGTTTGAATTAACCTATCCCATTTGGTGTTTGATTGGCCATACCCATCCCAGGTTCAATAATTATGTATTGATCCTAGTGACAATAACTGGGATTCTACCATAGATAATTTCAGTGGACCCACGTATACAATAATTGCAATGATTGCATTTGTGCATGCCCTTAGGTCTACTTGAACAACTTACAACACGTTTCATTTCTAAAAGGTTCTTAAAAGACTTGTCCTTTCTGAACACATCCTTTGGCTTGACCCCAAACAGTTCTTTGCTTTCAGTGATACTCATCACAATTGGCCAAAAGTCACACACTGTGTCCACTACATCATGTACAAATGCAATCATTGCAATTATTATCAGCATATTTTATTGTGCGACTCATTTTTCATCATGAATAGGAAATTTAAGGTAAATAAACACTTCAATTGTGTATCCAAGAGGGTGGTATATGGAGCTCTTTGTCAATGTTGTAAGGTATTCTACATTGGAAAGACTAGTCGTAAGATGAAAGAAAGAATTTATGAACGCTTGAATGACATCAAGAAAGGGAAGAACACCAATGCCTTGTCCAAGCATATTTCAGCTTTCCCTGACCACCACTTCAGGTGTGTAGTGTTGGACTATATAGAATGGGATGCAAGGAGTTTTAGCACCAAAGAACACCTCAACAGAAATTAATTAATCTGGATTTTGATGTGCGATGCCCTTACTCCCCCTGGGCTTAATAACTGCTGTTCCATTACCCCAATCCTAAAATTGAAAAGTATGGAGAGGTAATTCATCAGTCATCTTTATAATTTGTTGTATATACATTGTTGTAACATGTTTGGTACTGTTGTTTCACTTATACACACTGTTTCAAATTGTCATTACATTTTCAAGTTTTTAATTAATAATTTTTTTAAGCATTATTTGTATTGGTTGGTTTTAACCACATGACTACAGGATGCTCCTTTATATTGTGTGGTTTATGTGATTACTGCAGTTCTGATAAAGTCTTGATGTAAGATGAAAGCACTTGACTGCTGTTTTTTGCTCAATAAATCTTTGGTGGTTGTTACTAGCTGTGTGGTTTATACTTGACTTGTGTGCTCACTGGACCTCCATCAGTTTTTCTTGTTTGGTTCCTAGTTTCTCTTGCAGGATAAGCTTAAAGTTCATGAAATTAGTATTGTTTCAGTACTTAATGTTAGCCATGAATGCTCTTCTCAGCACCAGCAATGTACCCAGAATTGCCTCCTTCTATATTCTGCTATTAGATGTGGTACATGAAGGTCAGGTTACTGTACATTACAAAAAGCCATCTGTCAAAATATTGATTTTCAAAAATGTCTAAATACTAACCAGTGGAGGAAAGTGGGCTTATTTATTATTGCTCCATAAAAAGCATAATAGATCTCAGAAAAATGGTCCACTATTTAAAATACTATTAAAAGACTGATATGAGACTGATTAATGCTGACAATACTTGTTTATATTGTGTTTAAAAACAAATATCAACCACTGTTTACTTCTTTTAGTACTAATTTACAATGTTATAAAATACATACTTTAGGTGGTTCAGGTATACATTAACCATTTTTTGATGGCACCACAATAAATACTACTTTAGATTTTAAACTGAACACTTTTCTTACCCTTTTCCCTGTTAGGCAGTGAAAGTCTGATAGTGCACACAACATGCATGGGGCTAGTCTATTTCTTTTCCTTTTTATGTTTTAAAGGTTGCAATTCCTCTTGAGTGTACTCTTATACAATCAAACTAAGTGTTTTCCTAGTTAGATGCCACTTTTTAACAGATCCCCATGGCCTTAGTGCTTTATTTTTAACACTTATCACTGTATTTCCACCTTAGCAATTATTTATATGTTTTTTTCATCCTACTTAGGTTTTGAGTTCTATATACATGTTGTATCTATATACATGTTCCTTCATATTATGATTTGTTTTTGACACACAAACCTGATGAAGTATTTATTTGATAAAAAAGTGCTCTTCATTAAAAGTTGTATATTTATTAATATTTATTCTAGTAAATGTGTATTGGTAGATCTTTTTGTTAGTCAGTCATGTTTTAGTTAGTTTGCTTCTTAAGTAATAAAGTTTTGATTAGTTGGTTAGTCTATACAAAGTGTTAATAAACTGGTCTTAGATTGCAATTTGTCTCCAGCTTTCTAGATTCAGTTTAGTCTCTGATTACACTATGGTGTTAAGGGGAAGGGGGACTTGGCAAAAGGAATGATTTTAATGCTTTTATTGCTCTTAACAGAACCGCCCCCTGTAACTACACTAATTATATATATATATATATATATATATATATATATATATATATATATATATATAAATAAGGAGTGGTTTTAATGCCTTTATTGCTCTTAACAGAACTGCTCCTGTAACTACACTAATTATATGCATGTAAATAAGGAATGATTTTAATGCTTTTATTGCTCTTAATAGAACCGCCCTCTGTAACTACACTAATTATACATATATAAATAAGGAAGGATTTTAATGCTTTTAATGCTCTTAACAGAACCGCCCCCTGTAACTACACTAATTATACGTATATAAATAAGGAAGGATTTTAATGCTTTTATTGCCCTTCAAAGAACCGCCTCCTGTAACTACACTAATTATACGTATATAAATAAGGAAGGATTTTAATGCTTTTATTGCTCTTCACAGAACCGCCTCCTGTAACTACACTAATTATACGTATATAAATAAGGAAGGATTTTAATGCTTTTATTGCTCTTAACAGAACCGCCCCCTGTAACTACACTAATTATATGTATATAAATAAGGAAGGATATTAATGCTTTTATTGCTCTTAACAGAACAGCCCCTCTGTAACTACACTAATTATATATATATAAATAAGGAATGATTTTAATGCTTTTATTGCTCTTAGCACAACCGCCCTCTGTAACTACACTAATTATATATATATATATAAATAAGGAATGATTTTAATCCTTTTATTGCTCTTAACAGAGCCGCCCCCTGTAACTATACTAATTATATGTATATAAATAAGGAAGGATTTTAATGCTTTTATTGCTCTTAACCGAACTGCCCTCTTTAACTACACTAATTATATATATATATATATATATATATATATAAATATATATATATATATAAATAAGGAATGATTTTAATGCTTTTATTGCTCTTAACAAAACTGCCCTCTGTAACTACACTAATTATATATATATAAATAAGGAATGATTTGAATGCTTTTATTGCTCTTAACAGAACTGCCCCCTGAAACTACACTAATTATATCTATATATATATAAATAAGGAATGATTTTAATGCTTTTATTGCACTTAACAGAACCGCCCCCTGTAAGTACACTAATTATATGTATATAAATAAGGAATGATTTTAATGCTTTTATTGCTCTTAACAAAACCACCCTCTGTTACTACACTAATTATATATATATAAATAAAGAATGATTTTAATGATTTTATTGCTCTTAACAGAACCACCCTCTGTTACTACACTAATTATATATATATATATATATATATATATATATAAATATATATATATATAAATAAAAATGTAAATGTTTGTTTGTTCAAAATCTTAAATCTCTGAAAGTTCTTCACAAATTGCTTTGAAATTTTCACACAATGTTGCATTCGAATACGCGTGTGTTTTTATATACCTACTATTATATAGATGTCACAAGTTGCATTCGAATATGCGTGTGTTTTTATATACCTACTATGGATTCTATATATTTGTATACAAATATGCAATTTTATATGTTTTTGTTATAACTTTCTTACTTCTTTTTCAGTGCAATCGATCTGCTTTAGTTCATCCAAATAATGCCTCGCAGAAGATCAAACTTAGGTCATTGTACTCGCGGAGCGGAAGCAGTGTGACGAGTAATTACGCAAATCAAACTGAGGAAGAACGGGCATCAGCGAATGAATTAAACAGACAGAGAATGGCTCAAATACGTGCCGAGGA
>NC_056747.1:30185237-30192737 GCF_019279795.1 Protopterus annectens
GATTTTAATATGTGAAGAAGAAGTGTATGGTTGACCATGTCGAAGGCTTTAGACAGGTCTAGAAAAGAGAAGAGGTTAGTTTGTTGTTGTTACGGTTACAGTTGATGGTGTTGGTAAAGGAAAGTAGTGCAGTAGTGGTACTATGTGAAGGTCTAAATCCATGTTGAGTGTTAGCTAGTAGGTTGTTTTGAAGGAGATGGTTAAGTAGTTGTTTATGTATACATTTTTCCATGATTTTAGCTAGTGGAGATAATAGTGCTATAGGGCGATAGTTAGAAAGGTCAGTGGATTTGCCTCCTTTGTGTAGGGGTATTATATGTGATATCTTCCAAATAGTTGGAAAAGTACTTTCTTTTATGGATCTATTTATTAGGATAGAAACAGGGTAGGCAATAGATTTAGCTGCTATTTGAAGGAATTCAGCAGGAAGTTTGTCTGCTGAGGGAGTGGGTTTAAGTTTTTGTAAGAGAGATTGAATGTATGAGGTGGATATGGGTTGGAGTTGGAGGGAAGAAGGAATTATTTAAGTTACTTAGGAGCAGTTCGCGAAGCATCCGGAGATAAGTGGTTAGCTAGACTTTGTATGGAAGTAGTAAAAAAGGTATTGAAGTTGTTAGCTATTAACGAGGGGTTTTCAGGGTCTAAATCCTGTGGGTTTGGTGTAACTACTTTGCCTGGGGTAAGTAGATTAGTGATAGTAGACCAGAACTTTTTCGGTTCCTTTTTGGTGGATTGCTGAAGTTGGAGGTAATAATTCTTTTTATCGGAGAGGATGGATTTTTTGGTATTATTTCTAAGCTCTCTAAAGGTTTCATGATCTGTTGGGTTTCTAGAGGAACGCCATTTTTTCCAAGATTTATTTCTCAGTTTGAATTTTTTGTTTAGTATTAGAGGTTAGCCAGGGTGCTGTTTTGGTCTTTGTTCTAATGGTACGACTTGGGGCATGTAGATTTAAGATTGCGAGGAATGCTGAGTTGAAATGTTCAACGGCATTGTTAAGTGAGAGGTGTTTTAGTGGGGTCCAGTTGTAATGTGAAAGTTCTGTTTGGAACTGTTCAGGATTAAAATATTTTTTTGAATATAGTGTTCTCTGAGAGGTAGGTAAGTTTAGATTAGTCTTAGTCCTAATGACATAGGTGAGGGAGTGATCGCTAAGGTCATCAGGAAGGATGCCAGTTTGGTAGGTTTGTAGGGGAGAGTTGGTAAGAATCCAGTCTAGGGTGGTTTCTTTTTGCTCTTAGTATTTATTCTAGTGGGACTATCAATTAGTTGTTTGAAACCGTAAAGGTTTATATGGGAAGTAGGGGTAGTATTGTTACAAGATTTCCAATCAATGTTAAAGTCCCCAAGGACTAGTGTTTCTTGGGGAGGGTATTAGAGAGTTGTTCAAGAAGTTGTTCTAAAGTAGGGATGTTATTTCCAGGGGGGAGGTATGCACAGATGATGTTTATTGCTTTAGTAGTATTAATTTGAATTTTGGAGCATATTATTTCAGCATTATTTGTTTGGGTTAGGGTAAGGTCAAGAAGAGAAAGCTTCAGGTTTGTTTTATATATAATAGCTACTCCACCTCCCTTCCTGGAGGTACGGTCAAGTCTAATAATGTTGTATCCTGGTGAGGTGATTTCAATGTCTTTAATTGAAGGTTTTAGCCAAGTTTCTGGTAAGCATAGAATGTCAAATTTGTGAACATCTAATAGGGCATGGAGTTGACTAAGTTTGTTACAGATGCTACGTATATTGAGATGGGCCAAGGTTAATAAGTTAGAGTGTGTAGTGGATGAAATAGAGAAGGGTTTGATATGATTTTTGTGAGTTTTTGTAGTAATAGCTTGAGGGCCTGGGTTGGGGTGTATGTCACCATCTAGTAGTAGATGGAGTAGTCTAAAATAGTTTTCAACTTTATATTTTAGAAGGGTGTCGAATATTTTCTTTGTTTTAGTTTTTGGTACTTTGTAGTGAAATAGCCTATGGTATTTGGCAAATAGGTAGGTAGATTGTGTGGATGTGTGTATGAAGGTTGGAGTTGTGGAAGTAGCAGTAGTACTGGTATGTTTTGATGGAAGGGAGAGGGAGGCAGTTATGGCGTGTTCATAGGAGGTTAAGAAGTAAGTGGTGATGAGGGGGAATAATAGTAAGAAGGAGATAGGTAATTTCAACTGGGGCTGGAAGATAGCTGTAGTCATGATAAATTAGTTGTAAGTTTGAGTATGGTTTGATGGTATGTTGTAGGTGGAAGTACTGTGAGGATTTGGGGGAGTTGGGAGTGGTTGTATTATTTTAGGTGTGTTAAATAGAGAGGTGGGGCAGGTTATAATAGGTAAGTAGGTGTGGCTAATTATAGGGTGGTACACAATTTGAGGAAGAGTGTGATTGGGTGTAAGAAGTTTGAGGTGTGTCTAGAGGCTGGATAAATGTAGGACCCCTGGGGGTGGGTGGGAATTGGGGGTAGGGGGAGGGAGTGAGCCCTGAGGCAACGGAGCGGGAAGAAACAGCTAAAGAAAAGAGAAGGAGGGGAAACAATCAGACATGGAGGTAAGTGAGGTCAAAAGGTACAAGAAAAGGAAAAGTTAGATAGAAGACCAGGAACTTCTAATAGAAGACAGGTAAAAGGGCTAAGTCAATGGTGAAGCATAGGGTGTAAATTACAGGAGAAAGAGAAGGTACAATTGTAGAGGGAAAACTAGGTAAGGTAACAGGGTAAGTAAAACAGTAAGAAGAGAGACCAAGGGAGAAACAGAGAGAATTCAACGGAGAGGAGTGAAACAGTCTTAAAAAGGGTTTAGGTAGAAGGTAAGAAGAGAAAAGGTGAAAAGAATCAGTGGAGAGTACAGACTGCCATCTAGTGGCCAGAGCTGGTATTAAATCAATAGAGAGTCAGTAATGAGAACAGAAAAGGACAATAGAAATAAGGTAATGAGAAGGAAGCTTTATAAAGAAAAGTGAGGTAGATAGGGGCTGCTGGGGTGCAGGAGGAGGCAGTGGAGTGTTTCAGTGGATGAAACTAGAGGGGAGGGGGATTTCAGTGCTGAGGTTCAAGTCTCTTGAGCGCACAGCTCGATGGGATTTGGATTTTCTGAGGTGCAGCATGTCCATTAATTCCAGGTTGGACATGGCTTTATACATCTGGCACAGATCGCCTCTGAGCAGGCGGTATGCCACTGAGTAGAGCTGGAGTTTCTTTAACCGGGCAGCATATGGCATCTGTTTGAGCCCTTTGATCCTCTTAGTGAGGTACTTTTGGGGTCTTTCCAGTTGCTGCAGGTGTCTGGTAAGGTACATCCCAAAAGGGGCATTGTACTCAATTATGGGCCTGATGAGGGATGAGTAAAGAGGCACGATGACCTCCCCTGATCTAGATGTGAATCCCTTCATAATTAGGTGGGCTATATAAAATGTTTTTCTAACCACTTTGGCCACGTGGTTGTCAAATGAGAGATTGCTATCAACTTGGGTCCCCAGGTCCCTAATTACTTCTTCCGTACTTAATGGATTACCACCTATGTGGTAATTTGTGGGCGCTTTTTGCCAAAAAGGATGACTTTTTGGTGTTTAGCTTGAGGTCATGGTTCTGGCACCAGTTGTCTGTTTCTATGAGGCCTTTTTGGAGGATGCTTGTGTTGGCTGGAGAGTCGATTATGGTGCCCAGTTTGCAGTCATCTGTGAACGTGGTCAGCCACAGTCCTTCCGTGTTGGCCTGTACGTCCAAGAAATATATACCAAACAAGAGAGGTCCCAGGACTGAGCCTTGTGGGATGCCACTTGTAACTGGTTTGGAGTCTGACATGGTTCCAGCAATTCTAACCATGTGGGTTCTGTCCTTGAGCCAGTTTGCAACCCATCTAGTGACATAGGGGTTTATATTTAAGCTGGTGAGCTTATCTATAATGCCCGAGTGGGGTATTGTATCAAAGGCTTTTGCGAGGTCCAGGTAGGCTGTGTGGACCACCTTCCCCTCGTCAATGGCCTTGGTGACTGTTTCAAAGAAATCGACCAGGTTTAAGAGGCAGGAGCTGCCCTTAGCAAAGCCAAACTGGGTAGGATCCAATGTCTGTAGGTCCCCAATATCTTTATTTATGAGGTCCATGATGATCCTTTCCATAGCTTTGCTTTGCAGACCAAGCTAGTCAGGCTTATGGGGCAATAGTTTCCAGGATCTGTTGAGGCACCATCTTTGTGGAGAGGGACCACTGTTGCTGTACGCCACTCTCTGGGTACATATCCTGTAGTAAGGCTGAGATTGAACAGTAGTTTTATGTTTGGGTTTAGCTCTTCTTGGAGTTCATGTAGGATGCAGCCCGGGACACCGTCTGGTCCCATTAATGCTGTGTTTTTTGCTTTGGAGAGGGCGGCTCTTACCTGAGCATCTGAGATGTCAGGGGGGGGCAGCACACTGCTGGGATAGATATTTGCCCTTTTGGTGGGGAGGGGGGGAGACATTTGCGCTGAACCTGTCAGCTAGGATGTTGGCAATGTCTGTGGGTTCGGTGTATTTTTTGTCATTTTGGACTAATGCTGAGCATATCTGGGAATTCTCACCCAGGTTCCTGACATAACTAAAGAAAGCCTTGTGATTATCCTTAGTGTCCTGTGCAAATTTTCTCTCTAAGCTGGCCTTAGACGGTTTTATGAGTGCCCATAGTTTTTTGCTAATACTGATCAGAGATGCCTTCCCTTTTTGGGATTTTGCTCTATCATGTAGTAGCTTCCTCCTTCTATTGTATAGTTTGTTGATGACTGGGGTCCACCAGACAGGACATCTGCCTTTGGAGGATTGGGTCTTGGTTTTATTTGGGATTGCATGATCCATGAATTCCTGAAGATGTTCATAGAATGCGTTTATAAAGGATTCTGCGGTCTGGGCCGTATTTTCCACAGGCCTGGGGGCTTTGAAGGATTCCACCTCGGTTTTGAGGAGTGGGAAATTTGCTTTATAGAAGTTTTTCACTGTGCTTTTCTGGGCAGGGGGTGGGGTCAGGATGTGAATATCCAGTGAGATTAGTTTATGGTTTGATCTTACCAGTGAGGGATACACTTCTGGTCTGGAGCATAGAGTCCCCATGTTGGTGATGATCAGGTCCCTGTATGTTTTCCCCTCTTGTGGGAGTGGTAACAAGTTGTTCCATAGCATTTGAGTTTATAAATTCTAGGAACCTTTGGGCTGGGGTGTTAGAGCTAGAGTAATGCTCCCAGTCTATGTCTGGGTAGTTGAAGTCGCCCATATAATGGTGTTTGGAGAGACCTTCATATTTTCCAGTGTTCTCAGGAAGGCCGAGTGGGGTTCCTGAGTTTGGGAGGGTGGTCTGTAGCAGGCTATAAACTGGAAGGCAGTTTTACCCACTGTTAGTTGAACATGGATAGTCTCTGATGCTTCGTGCTGTGCCACCAACCTGGAGGTGTGGGTATCTTTGATGAATATTGATACTCCCCCTCCTTTTGTGGTTCGGTCCAAGTTTTGGGGCTGAAAAGCATGGTATGAGGTATAACCTGTTAGTGCTGGGGTACTCTCTGGAGCCTTGAACCAGGTTTCTGTTACTGCACAGATATCAATGTTCTCCATGCTAAGGAGAGTTTTGAGTGCGTGCATCTTGAGGTTTAGACTTCTGGCATTGAGTAGCATTACTCTTAGTTTCTTATCCCTTGTGATACCTATGGAGGTGGGTTTTTTCTTTTGAGCCTTGACTAAAAAAGGCACTATGGGGGTGGCAAGAGCCTTTGCCAATATCCGAAAGCCCAGGGGTGACAAGTGCAAGCCGTCCCGTGGCTTGTCGAGCATGTCATTCCAGGCTGACAGACACTGGATCCCCTTTGAATGACACCAATACTTAAGCCAATTGTTGAAATTGATCATCTTGTCTTCATATTGTGGCATCATTCTTGGTGAGGGTAAGATGCTACTCAAGGTCAGGGTCATACCAGCCTGGGCTACATGCTCAGAGAGCTCCTCTATGTCTCTTTTCATGTAGTCCAGGAAGGTACGTCTCAGGTCATTCACACCAGCATGGACAATGTCTGAGTCATATTTGTACTTGCCTTGGAGTGACCTGAGTGTTTGTGTTATGTGGCGGATCCTAGCACCCGACAGGCAGCTCACCATGACCTTCTCCTTGTTCAGCCTGGTGAGTGGGACGTCAGTGTGCCTGACGATAGAGTCACCTATTACAAGTGTATCAGGTATGTTGTTTAGCCTTAAGAGCTGTGACTGTTCGGCACACTGGCTTTGTGAGCTATGTGTTGCACGTGTTTTGTTTTGGGGTAGCGGTTGCTTGGGTGTCTGCTCTGGAGGTCTTTGCTGCTTAGGCAGATTTTTATTTAGAGCCTCTGAGTATATTTTTGTGTGTTTATGTGTTTGGTTTGCTGTCGTGGTAGGTCTATGTGCGACTGGAATTGTAGTTAGTGTGGTTTCCTTCTCCTCCTGACTGGTTACGCCAGTACTGAGTTGAGAGAGCTTAGCCTCCAGTTTGGCTATATGGTTGCATCTCTCACATGTGTTGGAATTTGTTGGGAGGAGGAGAGGGTTGTCTGTGTACATGAGGCAGTTGTAACATTGCTTCAAGATTCCTAGATTCACCAGCTGGACTAGAGAGGAGATTGACAACTGACCTTTGGACATACTAGAATAGTATTGGGAATTCCTTTATAATTGAAAAAAGGGCCAATGGGGAGTTTGTGAGGGTGTAGTGCTTTTAATTTTTTAGTGCTGACTTATATAATTGCTTTAGTGAGCAAGTGTCAGGCTTTAGAGTAGGAATTGGGTATTTATTATGAGAACTAGATCAGTTCTAAGGGAAAAAGTGAAGAGCAGACTTTATGGAGCTGAGAATGGTTTAAACCCAATGCTGCACTATGTGCAAAATTGCGCAAAGCCGCGCTAAAGCGGGTTTTATACAGGGGGACTTGAAAGACAGTAAGCACTAGAGAAAGCCACAAACAATAGCCTACAGACAGTAAGCACTACAGAAATCGACAAATGAAAGTTTTTAAACAGATAAAGATTTGTAAAGATACATAATGCTTATAACTGCAAAAAAATCAGTTACTTGTGCAGATTAGTTAATAGCAATAAAATGCACTCAAAGACTAAAAAGCAGGCAATAAAAGTGCTATATATTAATTGTTAGAAACAATAATCTGTATAAATAATCGAAAAAAAAACAGGATACTTATATATCTCAGCTAACAGTTGTGGTTAACAACTCTCATCCACTCTGCTCAGTGTGTATAGACAGAAACACTATCAAAGTTAGGGCTTAAATACCAGAAGAACAACTTTTTTTTTTTTTACAAAAACACAACCAGCCCCCACTAGCCAGCAGACAATTAACACAATCTAGTCAAGTTAAAGAAAGGCTTCAGCTAAAAATAATAGCCTACAGACAGTAAGCACTAGAGAAAGCCACAAACAATAGCCGACAGACAGTAAGCACTAGAGAAAGCCACAAATTAAAGTTTTTAAACAGATAAAGACTTGTAAAGATACAGAATGCTTTTAACTGCAAA
>NC_056747.1:30195237-30202268 GCF_019279795.1 Protopterus annectens
AAAGCAGATGCCCTATGCTGACCGTCTAAAAAGACTCCAGCTATACTCTGTCGCATATCGCCTGCTCAGAGGTGATCTCTGCTTAACATACAAGGCCATGTTAAACCTAGAGCTGCTGGACATGGTACACTTAAAGAAATCCCAATCCCTCAGAGACACATGCTCCAGGGATCTAAACCTGGTCATCACAATGAACAAAACATGCTGGAAGGATAGATTTCTGACCCAGAGACTCCCCATACTCTGGAATAGACTGCCCATACATGTCAAGCTGAGCACCTCTTTGGTCCTCTTTAAAAAGAACCTTGATGATTAGATGGGAGATAGGAAATTCACCCCTGGGATCACATCAGACAGGGGACCAGGGAAGTAATAGCCAGGGAATTGTTATGGCTAGGCTTGTATAGGCCCTAGGGCTGATAGCCTAGTACCAACCTATGAACCTATAAGAGAAAGCAAGGCTTTAATGTTTACGTCATGTAGTTTAATGGTGGCTCATTCCACCTCTGCTCCATTGATTGTTGCCCATTATGTTATAGGGGCCATTGACTGGGAGGAGGGGATCACTTAATGATCTTTTAATTGTCTAACCTGGTACTGGGTAGGAAAAACAAAATGATAAAAAATGCTGTGGGAAAGTAAATCACTGGATAAATTTGCCCTATTATTAAAACTAGCATATAGTGCTAGGTTATCCCAAAAAATAAACATAATGTTAAAATGAGAGGAGGTAAGCAGTCAACCAATTACTTTATTAAAATTGGAATGGGGATATGATTATTAGAATAATATTGCTCTCTAGTAAACTGGTCCTTGATAAAACTAGATTATAAATGAGATATTAAGATGGTCATTGAGAAGCTACGTTACTAAGGGATGTTATTTGGAATAGTAATCATGTATTCCTGGGCCGAGGTATTACCTCAGTTAGTAGTCTATATGTTGAATGATAGCATATGCATTGTGCCATTTGCTATCTGCATAAAGCTTCCCTCAGCTTTGCAGTTAGTGGTCTTATGCACATGCTGTTAACTACAATCTGTTTTAACAGATGTGATGTGCATGCAATGTCTTATCATAGCCATCTTGGGACAGAAGCTTAGGAAAAGTATCAGAGGTAAATATTTTCTGAAAGCCAGGTGATAAAGGAAAAGTAAAAAGCAAAATGCAGAGCTCCTGTTGGTCTATTTTGACAACAAATAAATACAGAAACAAGTTTATGCAGCATATTCGCAGCTCAGTGGTTTCAAGAATAAGCAGAGAATCCAGTGGCAGTACTGTTTGCCTTGTAATGTCGAGACTTATTTTCTAACACTAGACTAGGGAATTAACACACAATGTTTAGACAGCATCCTGACATGATCATTTCCATTAATTTAACTGTGCTTTACATAGAAAACAAATTCTATAGAAGCATACCACATCTGTGACTGAGAAGACCCAAACAACAATTGATTTCTACAATCAGAAAATAGCTGCTTAGTTATTCTAAGTAGGAACATAAGACTGCATGGTTAGTAATTCTAAGTAGGAACATAAGACGGCATGGTTAGTTATTCTAAGCAGGAACATAAGACGGCATGGTTAGTTATTCTAAGTAGGAACATAAGACTGCATGGTTAGTTATTCTAAGTAGGAACATAAGACGGCATGGTTAGTTATTCTAAGTAGGAACATAAGACGGCATGGTTAGTTATTCTAAGTAGGAACATAAGACTGCATGGTTAGTAATTCTAAGTAGGAACATAAGACTGCATGGTTAGTTATTCTAAGTAGGAACATAAGACGGCATGGTTAGTTATTCTAAGTAGGAACATAAGACGGCATGGTTAGTTATTCTAAGTAGGAACATAAGACTGCATGGTTAGTTATTCTAAGCAGGAACATAAGACTGCATGGTTAGTTATAGTCTAAGGCTGGTCCAATGACAGAGAAGTAGTACCCACCTGCGGGTCTTGAGTTTGAATCTTGGTCCAATTTCCAGAGTGCTACCATCTACAAGAATAAATTGCTGGTCTTTGGTCAGATTTCCTCTTATCACAGGACTGGACGAGTTTATGGGCTGCTTTCAGAACTCTAGCTGCAAATGATATGCATATATATCATGAAATTCAATTTCAACTTCATGTGCATGAAACACACCAGAGATCAGTGAAAAATTCCAAGTGTTCACTGATAAATACATTTAATGAAAATGTACAAAATAGGAGAAAACAATTTTAAACATTAACAGCACATGTCCACAGCCCAGAGCACATAGTATACAAGGCACTATATGCCCATGTGCTTTTATTCACAGTAGTTTGGGAAAATCAAAAGTGTCCCCCCTTGTTCTAAATTAAAGTCCTAATGAATTTGTTCATAGGGTTGCTGTTTTATCCCTTGCAGGCTAGTGCATACACAACATAAATAAAACAACAAATAAATGTAACCTCAAAAAGAAACATCCCTCAGCAGTATTGGTTCAGCTGCATGTCTGCTTAAAATAATGCAGTACTTCACAGAATAGTTGGAAGCTGTTTGCTCTGCTGTACTATCATTGCCTTGGATTGGGGGATACTTTCAGAAAGGATTGCTCAAGTGTTTCAGTCACATGTACATCCTGGGCAGTGCATTTGCAGATCAGTGACTGATAATCCTACAGCTGGTAGTGGTGAAATTATCTACCCTTTGGGGTAAATGAAGATTCTTGGCACTGTGTTTCATGTGACATTAAGTAACGCAGAGCTAGGTGATGCTGCCTGCATGCAGCATCAAGCCCTGAACATATAGGTTGGTAGGAATTCTTGTTAGTACAGGCACTCATGTACCATTTTTGCAATGTTTTTGTCTTTAATTCTTATTTGACTATTATGCAGATGTGATCCCTGCTTATTCTACTTTGTGCCAGGGGTCCTTCACTATAACCTTTATCACTGCTCATCTACTGTACATAATTTACTGTCCTGACACTTCTGTTTCAGGTGGGCTGCATCATTCAAGGGAAGTTAAATCCTGCACCAAATAACTGGCATAGTAATTACATGTTACTTTTCATAGAAACTCAGCTGCTCTCAGCACTAATATAACAGAGCTACTGTTGCACACAGTCACCTTGAGGATTATACCACAAGTTAAAAGAAAAGGGGGATAACTGGAAATGTTTGCTAATTCCTTTGCATTTTTTGTAAGCACACCTGTCCCTAATAATTCTGAGTTCCAATCAGGTATGTAAAGGGGTGTGGTACAACTACATTTATGGCATTTGCTTTCTTTTCTCTCACCCTTAACTTATTCACTTTGTTGCTGTTGTTTCCTGGTTTGGAAACTAAATAATCCAGAAACTCCTCAGTTTCTGCTGTGATAGGAGGAAAATTCTGATTATATCAAAAGCAAATGGCTTCTCCAAGTCCTCTCAAGAGAAACAAGGCATCCCAACAGTACTGTTATTATGAGGGATTTTTAGAGAAAAGGAGTCCAGAAGATAAGGTAAGAGAATAAGACAGTGTTTTGCAAGGATATTTCATCTGTGTTTCAAAAATGCATCTTATATTTTATTTCTGGCAAAATGAATTGAGTGTTGTTCTTTTTTTGTAGTATTTAACTCTACATTCCAAGCAAGCATTTAGACTCCATCTGGTACTTCCATTAAAATTGCTACCTGGTGATTGAATTGCTTTTCATGTATATTGAAGGTACCAAACTAATGTATTAACAAAACTTGGAAAAGCAGTATGTGAGGATAAAACTCATAGTACTTTGGTACTTATATGTGCATGTATTTATTTGGCATTTCATAACTGCTACACAAAATGGTTTCACATTAACAGCTAAGGAATGTCACCTAACAAACTTATTGACTTCTGACTTTTCTCTATAGCTGCTCCTTCAAAAGAAAAATTAATAGTCAAGTAAGTTTGACACAAAGGTATACTGGTTACAGCACTAAATATGGAGATTGAGCTAAAAATATCTTTAGCGTAAGTCACTTTATACCTCAACTGTCATGCAAGGCAGCAGCTGTATGAAGTTATTTTAAGGAAGCAATCATTACAAAGCTGTAACTGTAAAATTGTGCAGTATTTGTAGATTCATTTTGCATTATAATGGATTTAAAATAAAACAATTTGCATTTTACCCAATTCAAATAAAAAAATGATTTTTAACAGCTACTATATATAAAAAAATAACATGAAACTGTGACAGAAAGATTAGGGGACCAAAGCCATATCTGAGATAAAAATAGCCTCCTAGGCTAAGGATAGCTATAAGGATTTCTTCAGTTATGTCCACAACCTTAAAGGCAATACTCAACAATGTGCTGAATTAATGGGGAATTGAATTACCTATGCAGAGCCAGAGGATATAGCAAATCTGCTGACTGATTAAATTAAGCTCCAGTTTTAGTCCTTATCACCCCCCCCCCCAGGAAATAACCCCCCACCAATTCTCCATCATTAGTCAACAGGTTCTCATTGGCCTATCTCTGGTCAAGAACATTATTTTGATGGGTTCTGATGATATTAGTGTGCCTCCTCTTTAATTTCTCCAAGTCTTTTGGTTTCTAATACCATGATGGGAATGGACCTCATTCCTAAGTCAAAGCATGATTCGACTAAAATCCAACACTGTAATGCTTGGCACTCCAAGGACAACAGGACCACTTCTTTAGCGTATACAGATTTAATAACCACTTTTGTCAGAAATGACTTCTTCAGAAAACATATACATATAGAAATCTGCAGCTTTTATACAGGTTAAAATATCCACAGCCAATGAATTTAAAATTCCAATAAAGCAATCAAACAATTAAAAAAAAATGCTGAAGTTATTAAACCTTTATGTGATGGTAAGTCTTCTATCCCTAAGAAAACATTTAATGTTTATTCTCTCATTTAAACCTGGCCAACTTAATCTGCCATCTAGCTTCACATTTTTCTGCTGCATTTTTGTAGGTACCTCCCTTCTGATACAACAATACTGATTCTAATACAGCAAAAATATTTTTTTTGTATTTGTCACACTGAGATGAGTGCCTATATAGAGCATTATTGCTGTCTTTAGCCTTTATAGCATATATATGTTCTTTTAATCCTTCTACCCAAACTTCTGCTGGTCATACCCACATAGAAGCCTGGGTAACACAAACACAAATGGATATAGACCACTCCTTAACCAATTAGTATTGTTTCAATCTTTGATGTTAGCCAGAAATGCTTTTTGCAGCACCCGCAGTGTGACCAGTAATGACGACTTCTGCAATTTATATGGAGTTACATGTATTGGTAATATATCTAAGTATGATTGTAATTTTTTTTTATAAAATGTGTTGCTCCTACTAGTGGAACTGTCTGGGTATCCTTCTTCCACATTGCCCTTGTTTCTGCCTCTAAACTCTGGTATTTTATGACTTTTCATCTCTCTATGTAAGACACTGTAGTCACTGGGTGTAGCAATTTCAGTGAGCAATGCTACTTTTTGTCTTCTTTTCATGGATTACTATATCTTGACTTTCTCACATCTGTTTTTTGAACTGTTGGTAATGGGTGAGCCTGTGTAATATAAAGGCCATCATTTTCTATATGTTTTCTGACTCGTGTTTCCAGTGATTTTCAGCCACGTCAATATAATAATGTTTACACAACCCCAATGCAACAATCTTCCCACATTATGCCTTTCAGTGTACAGTCCTTCTGCTATGGGTATATCACAACCAGCAACAAGATGTGCAACTGTTTCCATTTCTGTTGTACAAAACCTACATCTTTTCTGTTTCTCTCACTTGTTCAATGGTCTTTGTAAACCAACATGTACACATTCCACTAACTTATATAAGACACAGATACCATTCAGGAGAATCTGATGGAGACAAGCAACTGGCACCACAGCCACAGACTGAAATGCAGTGTGGAATAATGCATAATGGTACTCTTTGGAAAGAAAGCCACCCCTGGAAATTACCAAATTGATAGTAACCCCCTAAAATTGGGCCCAGTGGTCAGGGATCTGGGAGTATATGTTGATAGTAACCTGAGGTTAGACCACCATGTGTTCACTCTGGTGAGAAAATCATTTCTACGTTGTACACCTTTTATATGTAAGTGCATGGCACCCATGTCCAAGGAGGTCATTGCTCATCTGCTTGTGCAGAGCTGATTTAGCAGAGCTAATATTCCTAGCTGGGTTGGATTCTATTACCATCTGATATACCAAACTGATAAGTACACTTTTTTTCAACTTCATTTGCACTGTACTGTATTTATATATGTAAAAAAAAACGGAACAGGGAGTCCAAGAGAAAGCACTGATCCACGGAGTCAATTATGTTGTCTTAACGCAACTTTATTAAAAACAGAAACGTTTTCGCTACCACCACTGTAGTAGCTTCCTCAGAGTTAATGCATATAAAAATACAAAGTTCAATTTAAATGTAAGAAATGGCGCCAAATTCGGTTGTAGTGAGTCAACTACTAAAAGGTGCAACGTCATTAATTGCTGTTCAAATCATAGCGCTAATAATTACGCTAAACTGTGTACAAGCAAGCATCTAGTGAATAAACAAATCAAGTTAAAACATGCAAAAAGTCTAATATGAAATTCAAGAACCGAGTTACCAACAAAACTCATGGCAACACTATCTTATAGTAAAAACCACAATGTCACTATGCAAGTAGTCAAAATCTGGTAGTCCGTAACTCTAAAAGTTACACTAGTATGGAGTGTTATACCAAAACAGTTTTGGTAGCAGTACCCTCCTATGTAATCAAAAGCAATAATTCCATGTGGTATGAATTGAAGTTGTTAAATATTCACAAAGAATGTTTGCAATACCAAAGTTTTCTTACTAAATATTAGCTAGTTCTGCATTGTGATGACAGTGATAGTATTTCTGTGGAATGTTTTAAGAACGTCATTGTAGCAGAAGGAAGATTTTATTCTAATGCAAATTATCTTTTCTTAAAACATATTGACAGCAGTTCTCTCCTATAAAATCAGTGAATCAATCATACATAATTATGACTCCTGTTGTTACCACGTTCCTAAAAACTAAT
>NC_056747.1:30202768-30220268 GCF_019279795.1 Protopterus annectens
GTATCACAAGGGATAAGAAACTGTGCAGTAACAGAAACCTGGTTCAAGGCTCCTGAGAGCACCCCAGCACCACCAGGTTATACCTCATACCATGCTTTTCGGCCCCAAAACTTGGACCGAACCACAAAAGGAGGGGGAGTATCAATATTCGTCAAAGATACCCACACCTCCAGGTTGGTGGCACAGCATGAAGCATCCAAGACTATCCATGTGCAACTAACAGTGGGTAAAACTGCCTTCCAGTTTATAGCCTGCTACAGACCACCCTCCCAAACCCAGGAACCCCACTCGGCTTTCCTGAGAACACTGGAAAATATGAAGGTCTCTCCAAACACCATTATATTGGGCAACTTCAACTACTCAAACATAGACTGGGAGCATTACTCTAGCTCCAACACCCTAGCCCAAAGGTTCCTAGAATTTATAAACTCAAATGCTATGGAACAATTTGTTACTACTCCCACAAGGGGGGAGAACATACTGGACCTGATCATCACCAACATGGGGACTCTGCTCCAGACCAGAAGTGTATCCCTCATTGGTAAGATCAGACCATAAACTAATCTCACTGGATATTCACATCCCGACTCCACCCCCTGCCCTGAAAACCAAAGTGAAAAACTTCTCTAATGCAAATTTCACACTCCTCAAAACCGAGATGGAATCCTTCAAAGCCCCCGGGCCTGTGGAAAATACAGCCCAGACCGCAGAATCCTTTATAAATGCATTCTATGAACACCTTCAGGAATGCATGGATCATGCAATCCCAAATAAAACCAAGTCCCAATCCTCCAAAGGCAGACGTCCTGTCTGGTGGACCCCAGCCATAAACAAACTATACAATAGAAGGAGGAAGCTACTACATGATAGAGCAAAATCCCAAAAAGGGAAGGCATCTCTGATCAGTATTAGCAAAAAACTACAGGCACTCATAAAATCGTCTAAGGCCAGCTTCGAGAGAAAAATTGCACAGGACACTAAGGATAATCACAAGGCTTTCTTTAGTTATGTTAGGAACTTGGGTGGGAATTCCCAGATATGCTCAGAATTTGTCCAAAATGACAAAAAATACACCAAACCCACAGACATTGCCAACATCCTAGCTGACAGGTTCAGTGCAAACTTCTCCCCCCTCCCCACCAAAAGGGCAAATATCTATCCCAGCAGAGTGCTGCCCCCCTGACATCTCAGATGCTCAGGTAAGAGCTGCCCTCTCCAAAGCAAAAAACACAGCATCAATGGGAACAGACGGTGTCCCGGGCTGCGTCCTACATGAACTCCAAGAAGAGCTAAACCCAAACATAAAACTACTGTTCAGTCTCAGCCTTACTACAGGATATGTACCCAAAGAGTGGCGTACAGCAACAGTGGTCCCTCTCCACAAAGGTGGTGCCTCAACGGATCCTGGAAACTATCGCCCCATAAGCCTGACTAGCTTGGTCTGCAAAGCTATGGAAAGGATCATCATGGACCTCATAAATAAAGATATTGGGGACCTACAGACACTGGATCCTACCCAGTTTGGCTTTGTTAAGGGCAGATCCTACCACTTAAACCTGGATGATTTCTTTGAAACAGTCACTAAGGCCATTGACGAGGGGAAGGTGGTCCACACAGCCTACCTGGACCTCGCAAAAGCCTTTGATACAATACCCCACTCTGGCATTATAGATAAGCTCACCAGCTTAAATATAAACCCCTATGTCACTAGATGGGTTTCAAACTGGCTCAAGGACAGAACCCACATGGTTAGAATTGCTGGAGCCATGTCAGAATCCAAACCAGTTACAAGTGGCGTCCCACAAGGCTCAGTCCTGGGACCTCTCTTGTTCGGTATATATTTCTCGGAGGTACAGGCCAACACAGAAGGACTGTGGCTGACCAAGTTCGCAGATGACTGCAAACTGGGCACCATAATCGACTCTCCAGCTGACACAAGCATCCTCCAAAAGGGCCTCATAGAAACAGACAACTGGTGCCAGAGCCATGGCCTCAAGCTAAATGCCAAAAAGTGTATAGTCATCCCTTTGGCAAAACAAAGTGCCACAAATTACCACATAGGTGGTAATCCATTAAGTACAGAAGAAGTAATTAGGGACCTGGGGACCCAAGTTGATAGCAATCTCTCATTTGACAACCATGTGGCCAAAGTGGTTAGAAAAACATTTTATATAGCCCACCTAATCATGAAGGGATTCACATCTAGATCAGGGGAGGTCATCGTGCCTCTTTACTCATCCCTCATCAGGCCCATAATTGAGTACAATGCCCCTTTTGGGATGTACCTTACCAGACACCTGCAGCAACTGGAAAGACCCCAAAAGTACCTCACCAAGAGGATCAAAGGGCTCAAACAGATGCCATATGCTGCCCGGTTAAAGAAACTCCAGCTCTACTCAGTGGCATACAAAATGACAGAGGCAGGATCTGCCCTTAACAAAGCCAAACTGGGTAGTATAGGTAAGGATAATCACAAGGCTTTCTTTAGTTATGTTAGGAACCTGGATGGGAATTCCTGCTCAGAGGCGATCTGTGCCTGACCTATAAAGCCATGTCCAACCCGGAATTAATGGACATGCTGCACCTCAGAAAATCCAAATCCCATCGAGCTAAGCGCTCGAGAGACTTGAACCTCGGCACTGAAATAAATAGGACATGCTGCAGGGACAGATTCATAACCCAGAGGCTCCCTTCACTCTGGAATAAAATCCCAGTCCAGGTTAGGCAGAGTCCCTCATTGACTCTCTTCAAGAGGAATCTTGATTAGTGGATGGGAGATCGTAGGTTTACCCCGGGTATCACTTCTGTGTCACTGTTAGACAGAGGCACAGTATACTTATCTCGAAAAAGGGCATAGTAAAATTAATTTAAAATGGGTGGCGAAAGCCAAACACACTCTGGCTAGGCTTATAAATGCCCTAGGGCAGATAGCCTAGTATGAACCTATGAACTAACCTTTCCTCTTTTCTTTATAGTATAGAGTTCTCTATACTCGTTTTCTCTCTAGTAGTACAAGCATCATCTATGTCTCCACTAATATTACCATCTACCAGCATAAGCATTGTGACCATTGACAAAAAAACAATGGCTATATGTTGGATTTTCCCATTTAACAATTTGAAAAACAGCTCACATCTTCCATTACCCATTCTACAGATTTAAATTATCACGAATATTATCAAAAATATGTTTACAACCGTTCACAAAATACATTTCCACTTTCCAAGACTGAGCTCCATATTTTCTTTTAACGTTCATATGTAAGGCTGAAAACATGCATCTTGCCCATTGCTGACACAACCGTTTTTGTTGTGTTCAAACTGTCTCAAAGGTAAGTGTACAAAATTTGCTTTACCCACATGGATGAAAGCATGGGCATCTGTATTAGAAATTCGTAAAAGGTACAATTAAGTTGTCCCAAACATTGTACCTATTTATGACAGCCTAAGTCATTGCCATAATCCGAATCACCAGTAAAGACTGTGTAAGTAAAGGGATTCTTGCATTTCTTTCAGAAGACCATTTAACCACTGCAGCATATGAAAAAAAAACATGTGCTACAGTTATCTCACCAACATGCACAGCAACAGTACTGTCTTCTAAATGGCAAACTGGAACGTTCATTTCCAAACTACTTTTATCCACTTCCATTATTTCTTTAGTTGCCTGGCCATGATTGTGTCAGCAATCAAACTCCACAATTAGACTCCATGAAGCTGCTACACATGAATTTAGGTTCTGGTATCTGTAATAAGTGCATAATCATTCGTTAGGAAAACGATCTTCATCCAAAACTGTAATGGTCACATCATATGTTACTGTCTGCTCACAAAGAGCATTGCACTGTGTCCTGCAGCCACCCTACAGCTCATTGCAACTTTTCCACTACACAAAGAGTAGGGCAAGTTCTCCAACACCCAAGAAATAATTTCCCTAGATGTATAGCTGCTATCTTAGGTCTCTTCTGAAAAGAGGTCACTAGCCTAGTGGGACTAACAGTTAACAAAGGATAAATAAAAAAATAAATAAATAGAATCCTCTGTACTTAACAAAGAGAGGAATTATTATTACATGTAATGTCTAGACTGTTCTGTTGACTGGAGAATGCAAGAGGCGGATACATTTATCTTTGGTTGTTTTATAGGCTTGATGACTAATCAGATGTGAGATAGCAGTGTGGTTAGTACCCTTAGCAGTTAATGGACTGTTGAGATGTTTAGCTATCAGGAGTCATGTTGCCCCTGCAGTCCACCTCCATGTGGACTGCACAGTATTCTGGCCCCTATGCACTGGCTTTGGGTTTGTGTCCTAGAAAACTGCTGTGACATTCAAATTTAGTCTGCGTATCATCTAGTCCCCATGTTTTGAAAAAAACTTGCATATTGCCTACCTTAACCTAACCAAAGCTTTTGACACAACACCCCACTTGGGAGTGGTTGATAAAATCACAAAATTAGATATAAACCCCCTATGTGACCAACTGAATAGCTAGCTGGCTGACAGACAGGACCCAGGATGTTAGGACAGGGGAGTCTACCTCCACAAAGAGCTGAGTGCTGGGGCCCCATCCATTTTGGCATCCATTTCACTGAGATTGAAGGCAACAATAAGGGCCTATGGCTGATCAAGTTTGCAGATTGCAAATTAGTTGCAGTCGTTAAATCCCCAAAGGACACATACCCTCCATGAAGGCCTGATACAGACCAATAACTGATGCAAGAGCTGCAGTCTAAAAACTCAATTCCAAGAAATGCTTAATAGTATTCTTTAAGAAAAATGACTACTTTGGAGAAATTACCACATTGATAATACACCACTAAAAGGTTGACCCTTTGATCATTTATCTGGAAACACATGTAAATAACCTGGCCTTTGACCATCATTTGTGTATGGTGATAAAGAAATCATTCTATGCTGTACGAATTATAAAGGTATAGCATCAGAGTCCAAGGATGATGATTCACAGTACTCTAACCTCATCAAAACAATAATTTGGTATGCATCTTACCAGGCATATGCAAGAACTGGAGCATCTTGACAAAAAGAATACAGGGCATAAACATGTCCTACATGGACTGCCTCAAAGCCCTGCCCCTGTACTTGGTATCCTATAGGCTGCTAAGAAGCTATCTATAAATTGCTTGCAAAGTATCCTCTGATCCCACTCTAACGGACCCCTTGCAAAACAAATAGCATCAGAATTACCCAATCTAGGTACCTAAACCTCACCTGTAACATGGATAGGACATGCTAGAGTAAAAGGGATGCATCTCAGAGACTACCTTTTCTCTGGAACAGAGAAGTAAAGCAGAGCTCTTCTCTAACCCTGTTCAAGCATAACTTGGATGGGGGTCGAGAATTTTATCCCTGGTCTGGCAGCCTGTAAATGCTTAACCCCTCATGGCCAAGTTTACATATATACCCATAAAACAACTGTAGAATATTAACCTGCCAGATACATTTGGGAGGCAAGACTCAGAGATCACAGCACAACTACTGGTGTAACACGGTGCCATACTGTCCCAGTTAAGTGTGCACCTGTTTCCCTACAAATTCTCTCACAAACCTTCATTGTGCAAGATAGTGATCCAGTTTCTGTCTTGTGCAAGCTGCTACAGTCATTACACTAGAATATATTCAGTCTTCAATATTCATATTGTTACACTGTGTTTCTTTATAGTACCAGCAAAATTCCACTGAAGCAGGTTTTTAAAGGAAACTTTAAAAATAATTTATGCATGTCAAACAAGCATAATAAGATGACACTGAACAAGGACTATAAAGCAGTTTCTAAAGCTGAAATCACCCAGAACAGGAAGATAGTTATTTAAGCCACTAGGTGTTTTCCCATTGTGTACCGATTCCAAAAAGGAACGAGACAACATAAAGAGAGCATAGAACTTGACAGATGACATCTTTGAGAAGATTGAGAGAAATTTGAAGCTGACAATACGATACTCCCTGTGTTGAAAAGAGCTGCTAGCAGTTTATAATACGCTAGGAATGTTGGTGTTATCCGGTAGCTTATTGATGCATTCTGAGAAAAGAGAATTGTCAACGTAGTTCTGAGACTGTGCTAACCAACTGACAACCCTTGATAAATGTCATAATAGAGGGGTGTCTGTGGGGGTGTCAATACTTTTCTGGCAGTTTGTTTTTACCTTCATGTATTGCTAACTGCTGTAGGTGACTGTCCATACTGCTGTTTGTATTGCCTAAGTCACTGCAACTACTTTTATTGTATTTTTTGAGTTGGTGGCCAGTTTGTTTAGCTGGTCTGTGACCCATTTACATTAGAGGCTCAGAGACAAAGGCTACTCAATTTCTTAATCGATCAGTGAAACCAGCGTCTCCTTATTTAACAATCAAGCGTTATCAGCTACGAAGTTTGTATACAGTATAGAAAGAGTAGAGAGGCCACAGAAGATTCCATATGGATTAGTTAAATAGTACTACTGAGGTCATTTTCTGGCACTCTTAGAAAAATTGCAGACTAAAGAATGACAAGGGAAAGCACTGGATCACACTAGAAGTTGTTATGAATACATCTTTGGGGAACACAAGTCAGTTTTTGTCCCATCTTGTATTGCTTTTGTTGTACAGTTCTTATTTTACTATTCTTATTATATTTCTATTTTTTTAATTTGTTTGTAACTAGGTCACATCTGATAAGACTTAAGTTCTTCTACAACCTGTAAAATAAATAAACAAAAAACACACTGCTGGTATATGTGACTTGTAGTGTAACACATTCCATTTACAAACGTGTTAGAGATCCATTTTCTTTGAGAAACTTGCAACCTGCGGAATTTATATAACAAGTACACTGTTTATAGTTTGTCAATTTGTTTACAAGACATTTGAGGTAAATACCACAGAAGGAAGAAGCTGAGGCTTTTCATACCTCAGATGCAAGTTAGAAGGTACCTTTTTTTCTTGCATGTGCATTAAATTTTGAGTGAGGTTGCAAGCAAGATCTTTGATTTTAAAATATTGTTTGCGGGTAGTAATTCTTCTAAAAGGCTATTCAAAATGTGTCAAAATAGTTTCTAAATATAGAATCTCTAAAGACGCTGAGGCAATGGGTTACTTTTATTAAAAGGTTTTCCAAGGACTTGAGATTTCTGCCTAGGACATACTGTTCACTGAAGTGATGCCGTGCTTTCTAGGTCTGGGTGAAATATCTGGAATGCATAATTTAGTAGTAAGGAGTGTCACTTTCTTGTTTGTAGAAGGTTGCAGTGACCTCTCATAGAGGCCTTCCTGGCTATGACATCTGCATCACTTGTTATATGCTTATTCTAGTCTGGACATGTTGCCTAATGACTGCTCATTGTATGTGATCCAGTAACAAAATAATTTTTGGAAAGGCAAAAACACTGCAGGATTTTGTCCAGTACGAATGGAGTTTTGTTCAAATTCTGCACAGGCTTCCTAATATTAGGTTCCACTTCTTATAGTGGAGATGATGTATGCCCTTTCAATATGAAGGATCCTTTATAGTAACACCTATGCATTTTAAGGTGTTAAATTACTAAATATTTGTTATATATATAGATCTGAAGACGCTACATAGCGAAAGCGCTTATCTGATTGTCCTTTCTCGTTTATTCCTGGATTAAATTTTGGATTTCTATCTCTGAGTGATTGGATTTTTCATCTTAGTGACCAGTTCCTGCTCACGCTTTGGTTTATCTGTGTTTTATGATTTAATCCTGTTTGTCTACAACCAGAGCGTTAACCTGCCACAGTAGTGGACATTAAAATATTTGTTATTTGTTTGGATTAATATTTAGGTGTCTGAAAAAAATAATAGTGACAGTAGACATTATAGATTAATTCTTACTGGATTTAAATGTAAAGTGGAATTAGGAAGCCAGTGCTCAGAAATTCTTAGCATTATGTATCAGCCTGATATGTGCTTTGAAGTGGCGATGATAATATCACCACCATTATGGGTCAGCCATTGGACCTTGTCATGTGGAGATGATACTTTTCTGTTATGTCACCCATCAGACCTCAACATGTGGCAATGATAATAGCCCCTCATTACGTGTCTGTCATTGGACCACATCATAGGTGCCTTTTTAAGCCTAGCCATGCATCCCAAATCTCTAACAAGTTCTGGTGTCCTTGATAAGTGTAAGCATGGGCCTGGGAGATCAACCATTTACAGGTTACTTGTGTCCATTAGAGACATAGGTGTCAAACCAGGGATGAATTTCCTGTTCTCCATCCAGTTGCCCAAGTTATACTTGAATTGGGTTAGGGAGGAATTCTGCTTCACATGGATGGGGAGCCTGTTCCAGAGAGAGGGTAATCTCTGGGATACATACCTGTCTCTCTACGAGGTCCTATTTATATCGCAGGCAAGGTGTAAGTCTTTAAAATGGGTAATTCTGGTGCTGTTTGTTTTGCAGATATGCAGGAGGTCCATCAGAGTGGGGTCTGACGATGCTATGTATGCCAGCCATAGATCTCCCCTCAACAGCCTGTAGGAGACAAAATACAAGGATAGGGTCTTGAGACAATCTGCAAAGGACATGTTACTTGTGCCCTGTATTCTTTTAGTGAGGAATTTCTATGGAAGTTCCAGTTGTTGGTATGCACTTAACCAGGGATATCCAAGTTGGGGCATTGTACTCTATGGCAGGTCTGATAAATACTGAATACAGTGGAACAGTGACTTCTTTGAACATAGATGACATACCTTTGTTTATAAATTACATAACATAGAATGATTTCCTCACTACTGTAGACACGTGATTGTCAAAGGCCAGATTACTGTCTGTGTGTCTCCAAGTCCCTGACTACTGAATAAACTCTTAGGGGTGTGTTGTCAATATGATAATTTCCAGGGGTGGATGATTTCCTGAAGGGTACTATTATGCATTTCCTGGCATTTGGTTTTAGTCCATGGCTCTGGCACCAGTTGTTTGCCTGTGGCAGCCCTTCCTGAAGAACATTTGTGTAAGTGGATAATTCAGTGACAACTCCTAATTTGCAGTCATCTGCAAATGTAGTCAGCTGGAGGCTATTGACATTGGCCTTGAGTTCAAAGAAGTAGATGCCAAAAAGGAGCAGTTCCAGGACCGTTCCCTGAGGGACTCCACTTCTGACTGGCCTCATTGTAGAGGTGGATTCCCCAGTTCTAACTTCCTGGGTCCTATCTGTGAGCCAGCTGGCTATCCACTGTGTGACATAAGGGTTTGCACCTAACCTCTTAAGTTTGTCAACAATGCTCGAGTGGGGGATTGTGTAAAATGCCTTGGCCAGGTCAAACTAGGCAATGTGAACCATTTTGCCTCATCTATTGCTTTGGTGACCTTTTCAAAGAAGTCCACCAGGTTGAGTAAGCATGACCTGCCCTTGATGAAACCAAACTGGATTGGGTCCAGTGTCTGAAGGTTTCCTATGTCATTATTGATTATTTAAACAATAACCAATTATGTGGTATGGTATATTGAAGATTACCCATGGTTGGTGTGATTAAATAAAGCCAACCATGGGTAAATTTCAATATACCACAAGCACGGAGTTGGTTATTGCTATTATACAATTACATTATTTAAGAAGAAAAATACTTTTCTTAAATAATGTCTTTGTATAACGACGCATTACTATTCTTCAGCCGGTGATGGTATACTACTTCCTTGTGTTGATGTACTGCGCATGCATATGGGACTTGTGTTCCTATGCATACCCAGTAATCAATGCTTTGAAACGGAAGCAACAGAGAAAAAGTCTCCATTGCTCTGTTTTTTTCTTTCTTTTTTTTATTTATTAAAATAAAATGGTTTTGGACACTTTATACCAACTGAAAAAAGTCCGGGTGACCGGACCTTTTTCCGTTGGTATATTGTGGGATTTACAACGGGCACACTGCCCAATCAGCGTGCATGTTTTGGAATATTAATGGGGGGGGGTCATTGTATAATTCCATGATATTTCTTTCCATGGCTTTGTAGATGAGACAAGTGAGACTTATGGGTCTGCAGTTTCGAGGGTCTGAGACTGTAGATGGCCCATCTTTGTGCAGAGAGATGACTGTTGCTGTTCTCCATTCATGAGGCACAAAGTCTGTTTGGAAGCTACAGTTAAATAGTAATTCCAGAGGCCCTGACAGGTCAATGTTTCATACTATTTAGAAGGCATCGTGAGATATTGTCTGGGCCCATTGATGCAGCGTTCTTGGCCTTGGGAAAAGCATGAAATACCTGTTCCCAAGCGATAGCAGGAGGATTTATATTTCATGGTATTTCCTGGGGGAAGGTTGATGGGGAGAGATGGGGTAAAGTTTGAAATGAATTTGTCAGCCAGTAGGTTTGCTATATCTTCTGGCTCAGTATAGGTGTCTCCATTTACAATGAGCTCTGCATGCAACTGTGTATTTATTTTGAGATTGCGGACATAGCTAAAGAATGCCTTGTGGTTGTCTTTGACCCAGGAGGCCAGTTTTACATCAAATTTGCTTTAAATTCGGCTTTAGTAAACTTTATTTGTCCTCAGAGTTGTTTGTGTAGTCTGACAGTGCTTTTATCCTGCTGGATGCTGCAGCGCCTAATCTTTGCAATGATTTTATTCCTTCTGTTATACAGCTTGTTGATGATGTGATTCCTCCAGGGTACCTTGTTTTTTGAGTTAGTTCTGTAGGTCTTTCTGGTGGGTACAGTTGCTCTGTGCAGCTATTAAAATGCTTGTATTGGGTTTCATTAAACAGTTCTGCATAAGCAGCAGTGTTCTTAGAGTTTATGGGGACTTGAAATTTTGCCAGGTTATTACTTAATGGTCTTAGAGTAGCTCCTTAATATTTCATGGTTAGCTGGGGTTTCAGGTTTGAGTTTTACTTCAAAGGGGGACCATTTTGTGATCTGACCTTACCAGAGAAGACATTACACTATGGGTTGTACAGCACTCTCCCATATTAGTGAGGATTAGATCCAGTATGGTTGCACCCTTTGTTTGTGTACTGACAATCTGGTCCAGGGAGTTGGTGTTTATAAAATCCAGGAATCTCTGTGCCTGTACGTTTGGTGTCATATATGATTACTAGTTAAAAGTGGGGTAATTAAAGTCACCCATAAATATGGTATTTTGTTGAATGGTGAGCATTTACAATAAGTTTAAATACAGGGTATGGGCTTCCTGGGTCATAGAGGGGGGACCTATAGCTTGCAGGGAAGTGTTATTGCTTTTGCCTATGGTGATGTGAACTTGGAAAAGCTCAAGTGCATTGTTGTATTTTACCAGAGATATGTTTATTTTTGATTGTAACTCGAGACATCTCTACCTTAAGTCCCTGTCTGTGCAGTTGCTGGTCTAAATATGTGGATGGCATTATAATCTTGCACTGTTTGGTGTGCGCTCAGTGGCTTTAAACCATGTCTCAGTAACCGCATAGACATCCGCATTCTCTAGGGTGAAGAAAGCTTCTAGGGAGTGGAGTTTTTTTTTTTTAGACTCCTATCACCTTTAGATTTTCTTGGTTTTGATTTGCTATGTCAGAAGTGCTTTCAGCTTAGCATTGAATAAAAAAGTCACTATGGGGGGAGTGTTTTAGCTAATATCTAAAAGTCTAGATGGGAGTAATGTAAACCATCCCTGGCAAAGCAGCTTGGTCTGTTGACCATCTCCTTCCATGCTGGCAAATATTGCAATCCCCAAAATGATACCAGAAATTAAGCCAATTATTAAAGTCAATCATCTTTTGTTCATATTGTGGCATCATGGAGAAGATAAAATGTTCCTCAGTGCTAGGCTCATACCAGGCTGGGACACGCATTCCGAGAGCTCCATGATGTCTCTCTTCATATTGTTTAGGGAAGTATGTCTCAGATCATACTGGTAGTTGTGGTCCAGTGACTTGAGTGCATGTGTAATGTGGTGGATCCTGGCCCCTGATAAGCAACTAACCATGACTTTCTCCTTATTCATTCATTCTGGTGAGAAGGACATCAGTGTGTCTCACAATGGAGTTTCCAATGACTAGCAAATTGGATTGTGTGGTGACTTGCCTTACGGGTTTAGAAGTAGAGGCTACATGAGATGTGGGTCTGTGTGTTGATGCAGGTACTGTTTTAAAAGAGTGCTTTTGAGGTTTCTGAGGGTGTTCTTAATCTAGGAGGTCTTTTGGGTTTAGGAAGATTACATTTAAGTGCCTCAGCATGTGTGTGGCTGTGTCTGCTTTGAATTGTGTGTGATGGGTGCAGCATGTGTACTACCTTATTGACATTGAGTTTATGTGAAAGCTTTCCCTCCAGTGACATTGTGTAAATACACTCTCACATACCATGTCAGTTTCTTTGAGAGTGGTTGTCAGTAAACATGAAGCAATTTCTACCTAACCAGCCCATATCCACCAAGCTGGTAACAGAGATAACAGGAAAGTTTATATGCATGGCAACAGGCCTTTTTTTATTTACTAGACAGTTGGAGAATAATGTTAGGAGTATCCAGTTTGCAGCTCTGGGGGCAGTGTTTGTCACTGCAAACTATTTGTCCAATAGGTACTGGTGAAATTTCAATGGTGCTTTTACAGGAAAAATGTCAACTCAACATGTCTGTGGCAATACAGGGCATTACTAAACACATAAGACTCTACTTATTGGTTTCCCCTTAAGTATTTAGGCAGATATTCTGATGTTAGAAGCAAATCAAGCAGTACTTACTGAAAAAGGATTAGCATGTCTAGAATGATGAAAACGGGAGTCTAAGTGCTGGTCTCACCACAGCTTCACTCTGCTGGGATACAATGCTCCCTTCTTCTTCTCTCACTGGAAGCAAAACACTAATCACAAGATGAGAAACAGGCGACAGCCTGACCCTTATTCCAGTTTATATAAGGGTCTGTACACTTGTTGTAGATGGCTTGAATAGCAACCAGACCAAACACTCACTTCCTAACCAGAAAGAGTCCAGAATCTATGCACTGTGCTCCATTTCTCACCAGGAGCAATATATAAGCACAAATTCTAAACTGGCACCTATGAAGTAGTTATTAGGCTTTCTGGTGTTCAGCAGTCCCCAGGAAATAATGTTTCTGTGCTCCTTCTCTCACCAGGAGTAAAACAGAAGCACTAATCCGAAGATGAAAGCAGAATGTGGGCTCTCTAGGTGGTCTTGGAGTGGATGTTGCAGATTTTAAAGGTAAGATGGAAAAATGGGATAATATCCTGTGAGTTGCAGTGTGCACTAAGCAGTTAGGTATGAAAGAGGGTGTAACTTGAGCTTTAGCTATCTTAAGTGAATAGCTGCTAATTTAAGAGAGCAAGGTAGATTGGAATGGGGGGGGGTGGGCACTTTGTATTCTGGTTCTATGGAATACAGTGGGATGGCCAAAAAATGTATATGGTTAAAGTGGAGTGATTTCACAAAATAATTTTGTGCTTACTCACAACAGCCAGTGAAAGAGGAGAGGGAAGGAGACATATGGTCAAATTTAATGCAAGAAGCATTCAACTATAAATGTATTTCTGTGTGACTCAGAGACACAGCTGTGGTCATTGTCCTAGTTTAAATATGCAATTAAAAGCAGAATACAAGTAAAACATAGTGTAAAGAAAATGAATCTCAATATACAAAATAGAATGCGTCAATAAAGCAGCACAGAATACAAGAAAGCAAAAACAGACTAACCTTTCCTTCACAGCAAACTGTGACAGAGTCTGCGTGAGCTTTTCCAGCAAAGCCTTGGAATGTTTTAGTTTACCCTTTAAATGCTAGATGTGATGATGGTAATACCCTGCCATTATGTGTCACCCTGGCATGCACTTTGAGGTGATGATGGTGTGACACCCCACCACTGGCCCAGTAATTAAGGACCCTCAATCCTCACCACTGGCACCAGTGGGAGACAAGCATTGGGAGGATGGCAAGTTAAATGCACTGTATTTCCAGATGCAGCTCTCTGCACAAATGTGTAATTTCCCTTAAGAGCACACAGAGATCACAGCCAGTCTGGGGTTGGTTTCTCCCTCTTTCTACAGATCCCCAGTAAGATTCCCCACTGGCACATCTATAGAGTTGAGATCACAACTGAGTGGTGAATCCAAGACCTCCAGCACCCTCTCTGTCCAGCCAGTGCCTGCCCAAGTAGCTGACACACACACACACACACACACACACACACACACACACACACACACACACACACACACACACACAGCTGGGAAAGGCCGGCACAGGTTTACAGGCTATGCCTCCTTTTGCTCAGACAATAAGGTAGTTATCACTGCCAGCAGCCACTCCTTATCAGCTACTTTAAGGCCCTTAACAAAGGGTGTCCAATCTTGCTGTGTAATGTTACTATTAATACAAAGGGTAGTTTGACTAAGAGCAAGGCTATTAGGAGGAGTGCATACAGCGTCACCAAATAAGTATGCAAGTACTCTGAGTACTCAGTATCTCTAGACAGATCAGCCACAGTGAAAGGTTTAAATATATTTAATAATAAATAATAAACCTAAAATATTCTGCATATAATTACAGCAACATCAGAGTTCAAAATCACAGGAAATATTTAAGACAACATTGCAGGACAGTCTGTCAGGTCAAAGACAGAATGCAGTCTCTCCCTAAGAGATTTCCCAAATTAATATCTCGGATATTACTGCTGGTATAGCTTGCAGAATGACAATTTCTTGCCATCTGACTCTATCCCGAGTAAAACCGACACTGCTGAAAGCTAGCAGTATTTAACATCTGCCTGTAAAAATACAGATACCTCCAATCTTGTGGCAGATGGTGGAAGTCATAAAACAACAAAACACTTCCAAGACAATACAGAAAACTTCCCAAGTTTTAGACCTGGTGTCTCTGGCTGCACTGAAACTGAAAGATAACATCTTTTTATGGTCTGGCAATAAAGTAATTTAATTTCAGCTATTTTTCTGAAGTTAACCTTTTGTATTTGTTTCCACTGTTAAAATGTATACATCTAAACAGTTACAATAGTGCAGGCACATTGCTGTTCTATTCCAGTAGGGCATGCTGTGGTTACATTTCAAGCACTTTTCAAATACCTTCAAGCAGTTTGATATGCACATGACATACAGTACTAATACATTTGTAACAAGCATCTTGTATACTTCATGTTGATATTCACAAATGACATACGATTATTTACAAAATTCCAGGTAGCTGGGCAGGCAGTATCTCCTTTTGTGACAGATGGTAGTACAGAAATTTTGGTGTATATGCCTGCATGTGACTCATTTTTTTTATAGAGTAGGACTTTTTCACTACCTTAATGAATTGGGAGTAGTCTTCAACAGTTAGAAGGGAGGCTATAGACATAAATGGAAAAGAGGCTCTAGGGATGGATCCCAGTGGAAAGTTTTTAGCGAGAGTGAATTGCGCTCAGTGTTCTTTGTCCCATGTAGCCAAGAGTAATAAAGCAGGTAAGAGCAGCAAAGGCACAAACTAAAAAGAGATGGCAGATGGGTTCAACAAAAAGCTTTTTTCAGGTAAAGAGTAGGAAGAAATGGAGGAGCAGACCTGTCTGGGATGAACAAAGATGCAAAGCAGATTGCAAAAGATTAGAAAAGCAAAGATACTGCATTCGCCTTACTATACAGAGTGTAATTCAGATGAGTAGGTGCCATGAATGAACAGACATCACACAAGGTGGGAAGAGCAGTGGACAAGGTTAAGGGGAAACGTACCTTGACATTTACTTGATGGCAGAAGGATACAATAAGTATATTTTTTTCTGTCTATTGTATCTTGACCCTTCCTTTTCTGCGTCTGTCCTATGACTTTTTAATGCTGTTATTTAGTCCCTTTCTACTACCCATTCTGGTAGTTCATTCCATGGGTTCACATTATTTTTTCATGAAGAAATGATTTTGTAAACCCAAGGACTAGTAGATCCCTATAGTCTGTGCCCCTTTCTCCCCTTTGTCCTTTTTGCTCAAGTTGATCTTTCCCCACCTCCCTGATGTGATCATGTGCACCATTATCATGTCTGCTCCTTTTCTTGTTCTCGAGTGAGAAGGGTTGTCATTTTTAACTCCGGTTATATCCCTTGCCCATGGCTTGCATGGCTCATTCTTATGCCTTTCCTGCAGATTCTTTACAGCAGTGTGATATCCAGAACTGGATAGTGTACTTGAGGTGTGATGGACAAGGGTGTTTAGTCAAAGTGCCAACTCTTTGCTTTTAGAGTCTATTCCTGCAGCTACATCCCAGCATTCCATTTGTTGCAACCACCTCTTCCCACTCTGCTCCTGGTCGACCAGTGCCATGTAATGAGCACCCCAAGATTAGTTTAGACAACTGCCATGTAATAAGCACTCCAAGATTAGTTTTCCTGTCATCGATTGTACCTGTTACTGCTGGTGTTTCACAGCAAGGCTATTGTGAGAAGCTGCAGTTTTTGTATCTGTCAGAACTGAATCTCTTCTGCCACACTGAAGCTCACTTTGTGGATTGCCTACAACTGCATGTTTCAATAAGCTTTTGAAAAAGGAAATGTGTATCTTATTATACTATACTGTATTGTAACTGTTCATGTAATAATTTATGTAAGAGTAATGCACATTTTGTTGCATACCTATTGATTGCACATACTCTGTGTTTCTAATTGTTGCTCTGTAATCTTTTGTGGTTAAAGGATAGTTAGGTTCAGTCCATCTACCTGTAAAATAAAAAATAATTAAACATCCTCATTGGTTGGGTTATGGAGAGTAAGTGAGGAAGGAATGTGGCAGCTTAGTATAGACATTTAAGTCTAGAGGCTGCTAACAAGGCTGGTATGCTTGAGGGGTTTGATGTTCAATGCTGACAGGCTCCACTTGCATATTGTCCAAGTCTGAGCAAGTCACTTCACAAGACCCCTGGAATGAAGCACATCTACCCACTGCCTTAGTTGTGTAACAAAAGAATAAAAGGAAGGGGGCATAAAATGGTAATGGTTGAGGGCAGAACTTTGTGGACAGGGGCCAGTCTTCTTAAGGCATTCTTACTGGAGGCAGTGTTCTTAAGGTATTCTTACTGGAGGAGATGAGGAATGGTTTTAAATGAAAGGGTGGAAATGAGGGTTGATGAAGCAAGAGTATAGAGAGTGTGTGCCTAACCAGATGCAAGGCATTTAATGAAGGAGGTAGAATAGCAAAGGAAGATCAAGAAATCTGAAACAGTGAAGGAAGTGTGGAAACCTTCAGCTGCTTGATTGTATCCCTAGAGTTCTTAGTAAGTTAGGGCGTTGAGACTGCAAAGTGCTAGTTCCCTAGTAGGCAATATGGGCTCAAAGTTCAGGCAAGGAGCAAATACCTCCAAGGGGTTCATTGCTGATGTTGGACTGTCTATAGTTGATTGGAACAACAACTGAAATGAAAGAAAAACATAGGTTCATAGGTTCATACTAGGCTATCTGCCCTAGGGCATTTATAAGCCTAGCCAGAGTATGTTTGGCTTTCGCCACCCATTTTAAATTAATTTTGCTATGCCCTGTATGGTTAGTATACTGTGCCTCTGTCTAACAGTGACACAAAAGTGATAC
>NC_056747.1:30225268-30257768 GCF_019279795.1 Protopterus annectens
TTACTATCATCTGTTAAAAAAAATCTCACATCTCAACTATATGTATTTTTGCAGAATGTCCATTTTTTCCCTCATATTTTTAGTCTGTTTCTCATCAAATTGTGGTTTTCTGGCAAACCATTGAGGACTGAAGTCAGAAAATAATGACAGATATTTGAGTTTCAGTCTATATACTAGGCTACTGGCCCTAAGGCCCTTGCAAGCCTAGCCAAGAATTTATCCCATGTTCCAACAAGTCAGCACCCTATGCCACTGTCCTATCAAATTTCTAAGTTTCTAAGAGCAATATTTAAAAATTGGCCCTATTTTTGGGCCTTTGTTCCCCTCCCCATTATTTATGGCTTTCTCCACGTTTCTTGTTCTAAGAGGTTGAGAGGAATGTCTAAGGTCAACTTCAGTTTTGCTGCTCTTATGTAAAAGTCTTTCAGCAAGTCGTGCTGATGATGATTTCTCAGCAGCTGCTTATTTATGTTGGATAAGTACAGGACACACACAATATAAAATGTTAGAACCAGAAGTAAGCCCAGAACTAGCCCCAGAAACAAACCACCCTGGTGGCATCCCAAATTAAACCGGGTATACAACAAAAAGAAAAAAATATATAACAAAAATCAACAAGGGTAATGCCCAGAAATATAAAAACTCTCATCAAACTGAATAGACAACTAAGAGGGCTAATTGGGTCAAACTAACCCAACTCTGAGGTTAAGATAGCCTCCCTGGTGAAAGATAACCGTAAGACCTTCTAAAACTATGTCAGAAACCTCAAGGGCAGCACTCGTCAATGTGCTGAACTAGTGGTTAATGGCACTGCATTCACTGAGCCTGGTGATTATAGTGAACCTGTTAGCAGACAAATTACCTTCGAACATAGCCCCTACAGCAATAACGAGAGATCATGTACTGGCTGCACTTGCTAAAGCCAAAAACACAGCCTCAGTGGGTTCTCATAACATTTTGGGATGCCTCCTGAATAATCTAAAAAATGACTTATCAGGACCCCTGGAATCAGTATTTAACTTGGCTGAAGGACTGCAACAGTATTCCCTCTTCATAATGGAGGACCTTCAGTGGAACCTGGAAACTACAGACCCATTAGTCTGACTAGTCTTATTTGCAAAGCCACGGAAAGAATTATTATGGAAATTATCAACATGGCCATATGAGATGTCCAAACACTGGATCTATCCCAGATGGCCTTTGTCAAAGGAAGGTCATGCTTAATGAACCTGGTAGACTTCTTTGAAAAGGCCACTAAGGCAGTAGATGGGGGAAAATTGTGCATATTACCTATATGTAGGGCTGACTAAAATATCTGATACAGTACCCCACTCTGGCTTTGTCACCAAACCTACAAAACTACACATAACCCCCTTTATAACATGCTGGATAGCTAGATGGCACATGGATAGGACCTAAGAGGTTATGATTATCGAATTCACCTCCACAAAGAGGCCAGTCATCAGTGGAGTCCCTCACGTCTCTGTGGTGGTCCCCAGATGTCAAATGCAATGTCAAAAGTCTCTAGCTGTTGAAGTTCGCAGGCGATTGCAAACCAGGAGCAGTCATTGACCCCCCCCAATAAGATAAGAACACACAGATAAACACTTGGTGCCAAATCCATGGCTTAAAACTCAATACAAAGAAATGCATTATAGTACCTTTTGGGAAGTCTACCACCTTGGGTAACTACACCATCAATAAAACACTTGTAAAAGCTGATTCAACAGTCAGGGATCTGGGAACTCATGTAGATAGTAATCTAGCCTGTGACCAACACGTATCCAAAGTAGTAATAAAAAAAGTCTTATGTTGCTCAAATTATAAGTAAGGGCATGACATTTTGGTCAAGAGAGGTCACTGTACCACTGTACGTATCAGATTCATTATGGCTATATATCTGACCAGACAGATGTAGCAACTTGAATGTCCACAATGGTTCCTTAACAAAAGAATACAGGTAAAAAACCCAATGTCCTACACAGATTACTTCAAAGCCCTCTATCTTTGTCATAGAGAATTCTGACGTGATCTTTGCCTGGCATACAGGGCCCCTGAATCCTGTTTTAATGAACCTGCTGCACATCTCGAAAACAAACCGCATCAGAACTACTAGATCAAGAGACCTAAATGTTGCTTTTGATAAATACTCAAACACTACAAAAAAGCAAGCAAAATATGCAGAGTCTTTCTCAATGATCAAAGAAGTAGACAATGCCACCTACTGGAATATTGCAAATGGCTATCAATCAGTGAAAGGGCAACCTTTCTTTTTTACTAATATTCAGAATTCTTAATCAAGAACACTGCCCAACAGAGGTTTAAACTACAAATCTGGCAACAAAGTTACTCCCTTAGAGATGATGTCAAGGACTCTGTACACTACAGATCCCTTTACTTAATCGTGTTACTCCTCAGCTTATTGTCTGTCCTTCTCCTACTGGACCATCTCTCATCCTACTGTGGCTGTATAATAGTCCTCAAAATCTCTCCACCCATGTCCCAAACACCTATCCATGCTCCCTCCCTACACTCTCCACACATCACCACAGTGGACAGGCCTGGTGATCTAAGTTTTGCTGCCATAAAATGTTAGAAGCATAAGAAATAAAACTGCTGAGCTACATGCCTGGATTACCCAGCATAACCCTGATATTCTTGCTGTAACTAAAACTTGGCTTAAACCCAGCATAAACAACTCTGAAATTACACCTTCCAACTATAATATTTTCCATAATGACCCTATAAAGAGGAAAGGTGGTGGTATTGCTTTAATATTTCCCAACAACTACCACATGTGCCCTTGCAGCAAACCAATACCAAAATCCAGTTCAGCAGATGATCTTATTACATTCCTGAAAGTAGACAATTCTAAACTAGTGTGTTACTATCCTTTATATTCCTCCTCCTGAAAACACAGCTATACTGGAAGATAGCCTGCATTGGATATCCATAACAATTCCACAAAAAAAAAAAAAAATACTGCTAGGTGATGTGAATGTCAATTAGTTGGACATATTCTCTAGCTACCCTACATGTAGGGACATATTCTCTAACTCCCCTACATCTAGCATGAATGTCTATACTTTTGCACAATTAATTAATAGCCCCACACATTATGGCAAGATATTAAATTCCATATTAGACTTGTATTTTAGTATCAGATCCTTGCAAATGATCACCATGGTTACAATGTCAGACTCTATCTCCCAATCTATCCAACCATGCATCTTGTACATCCACTTAAATAGCATGTTTATAAAAACAACACACAATCTTTCCAAGTTTAGCCCAGAAATGTTCACTGCTACCCTATCATCTACCCTAACACTTAGCAAATGAAACAATACTCATGGGTGATGTCAACATTAACTGGCTATCTCCCTCATCAGATTCTCCCACCTCCAGTATTAATTTACATGGTTTTTCCCAACTAATATCTATTCGCACTTATATTACAAAATCAACTAATCATCTCTCTCCTTGACTGGTTACTAGTTTCTCACCCCTACAGATATCACTTCCCCGAAACACTACCTGATACTCTAAGTGACCACTGTCTTATCAAAGTGACCACACAGGGTCATAGCTTGTCGCAAACTAACCAACTTTGATTCAAACATGTTAAACAGTCATATCACAGCTATCTTTCCTTAGGCAGCCATGCCTTGATGAAGCAGTAACCAAATTTAGCTCCATATTCCTTAACATACTAAACTCCCTGGCCCCTTTACGTGCTGTTAGGTTTAATCAATAATCTCTCCTTGGCTAACCCAAACTTCCTGCTCCTTAATGTTAAAGATGGACAAGGCTTGGAAGCTCTGGTCCAAAGCCAAACTTCCCTCCCACCTCCTACAGTATAAAAACTTTGCAACATCACCAAGAAATCCATCTATAATGACAAGAAAAACTTCAATGATAACCCTCCTACCACAAACCTAGTCAATCCCAAGAAATTCTGGCATACTGTCAACCAAATTCTCCATCCAGGCAACCCTTCTTCCCCCAACCAAGTCCCACTAATACTCCACTAGAAACTGCCACCAACTTTAACTCCTGTTTCACTGAAACTATCAGCAAATTAACTATCCAAACAAACTCAACACAAATAATATCCTTTCCACCAACCCTCATACTCCCACTAACCTCTCATTGGCCTTTTCTCTCAAAACTGTATCTACTAACTATGTTAAATCCCTGCTTCTAAAACTTTGTCCATGGAGGGGGAGCATGGTTTATCTTCCGCCACTCTTTCTCCAGAAAGCAGCCACCTCTTTGGCCCTCCCCTTCTCTATACTCTTTAACCATTCCATTACTGAATGTAAAGTACCAGCAATCTGGAAACACTTCTACACTTTACCCATTCATAAAGAAGGGAACTCCTTTGAACTTTCCATTTTCAGACCCATTGCAATTCTATCCCCTCTTTCTCAAATTCTGGAGAAATGTTTGCACAAACAAATGCATCACTACCTCTTACAAGAGAACCCTACTTACCCCCACTCCAACATGGCTTTCAGCCTAAACATAGCACCTCCACTGCCCTAATTTCCTTCATTAACACCATATCACAAACCAGAGACCAAAACAAACTGGTCTCTTGATCTTTCCAAGGTTTTTGACACCGTCTCCCACCCCCTCCTCTCGCACAAACTCACTGAACTCAACCTATCCACCTCCACAATCTGCTGGTTCACTAGTTACCTTAACGATTGACCAGTCTGTTAAATGGCTTTCTGCTATCTCTCCTGCTCTACCAGTAAAAGATGGGCGTTCCTCCAGGATCATTCCTTGGCCCATTACTATTTAATATCTTCACTGATCAGGTGACAGCATCCTGCTCACAGTCATCACTCGTTCAATAAGCAGATGACTCTGTTATTACCATAGCAGATAGCCTCTCTGACTTAAAGTCTATAACCCAGGAATCCTTATCTATTGAGAACTGGTTCACCAAGAACCAGCTAATACTAAATCCCCTAAAAAATTCTGGACAACCATTAAAGAAATCTTTCATTCCAGGCCAAAAATTTAACCCTAACCCCCTTTCCAAATAAGTCACCACTCAAAACTGCAATATAATTCAACACTTATTTTATAAACCGTATATCATCTCTAACCAAGAATTCCCCAACAACTAATCATAACCCTGTCCAACAGCCACGTATCACCACATCTACTTTCACCTTCAAAGCTGTACCCACATCCTGTATAAAACTGCTCTTAAACTCAAAACATGCTCTGCTTCAGCTGATTGCCTTCCAAGTGACTATCTTAAAATAGTAGCTGATGGCATTGCCTATCCTGTATCAATCGTTAAAATAAGTCAGTCCAGGAATCCTGCATTACCTCTCTCTGGAAAAAGTCACATATTATCCCTCTGCGCAAATGAGGAAATTCAACATTACTAACTTTAGACCTATAGCAATCTTACCCCCCCCCCCCAAACTACCTGAAAAATGTATTCAGACACATTTGCTAAACTATCTCCTGCAGGAAGAGTTCCTACCCCACACAACATGGCTTCCATCCTTCCCATAGTACTAACTTCTAACCTAAATAGATACTGTCAATAAAGCTAGAGATAACAGCAAACTAATTTCCAACTTATTTCTAGATTTGTCTAAAGCCTGCAACACAGTTTGTCACAGCAAACCTCTACTTCAAGTGTCCTTATTAGGTCTCTCTCCGCCAACAGGTTTCTCTAATTCTCTAATACAGTACACAGATGAATCCACATTCATTTGCATATCAACCACACAACACACAACTTGTGAAAAAAAGACTTTTCCCCCAAATCCCTCTCATATGAAAAACAAAATTTGAAGCCATCTATCTTCATAATACAACCACTGATGTCACTTTTGCCAATTTTTAGGGATGATGGGTGATTTTCAATTCAACCTGCATATAGAAAAGTGCATAAAACACCTCAAAAACTAGGAATGCTTTCTTTCTCAGCAATGTAACTAAAACTAAACTTGCCACTACTTACCTCCTCCCCAAACATCTTTATTGTGCTGCCATCCTTACTAACCTCCAGGCATCACAAAAATGAAACTCAAACAATCCTATAATAAAGTTTCTAAATTTGCAGCAAATGCCCCTTTCAGGACCCACCACTGTACCAAGCTTAAATTGGTTAGAACTACCCCATCAACTAACATATAAACAGGCTATTACAACCTATAAAATTATCCAACATCCATCTGTTTGTCCAGCACTAAACATTCTACACAACTATTCTCCCAGCCAGTCATAATGATCTCATGGCCAGAATTTCCTGTCTGTCCACAAATTTATCAAATCTGCTGGGCATTGTCTATGGAACTCCTTACCTGTATCCATCAGGTTAATATCCTGTCTTCCATACTTCAACACCATCCTGAAAGACTTCCTAACCAAAAGCTGGCTCTGTTCTTGCTTGACATTGGGAAAAACTATATGGCTAAATGTGAATTAATGCCTCTTCATACCTTACATCTCCTCCTAACTCTCCCTTCTTTACTTCTATCAATTTCAATAACTTGGCTTTTTCTATAAATGTACCATAAGCCTGCTTTTCTCTCACTTCGTATTGCAATTCCTGTTTGTATTAGTCTGCTCCACTTATGTACATATCAGATAAAAGCATATTTCACTTAAATGCGTAGAGTCCGGTCAGTCCCATTTATAGTCGATGGAAATGTATTGGAGTGTATTCCACATTAATGAATATCGATTAATTGCATATTTCATTTAAATGAATACCTGTATCAAATCCCATGTATATCGCTGCCATGTTATTTTACTTTTTATAGCTGCATAGCCAGTACAGCTGGGCTGTGAACATGGGGGGTATTTACATATACGTACTGTAGTCATTACATGAGCAGGAAGTCCAATAGGTTATCTAAGGGATATTACAAGAATGTCAAAGAATATTCTTAAAAAGAATATTACTTTAGCTGAGTGGGTTGATGTTATTAAAAGACTTGATAAGAAAATTCTGATTTCTATTGCATCATCGTTGGGTATGCACCAAAGCGTAATTTCAAGAATTCTGAAAAATGGAGAAGAAATTAGAGTGGTAGACAAATGCAAACCCTAATCACAAACAGAAGAGGCTCAGTAAATCTGAAGATGTTGAGGATGCTCTGTTATGCTGGTTTGCACAAGTTAGAAGTTGAAACATTCCCATTAGTGGTCCATTTTTAATGGAAAAGTCTGACCAGTTAGGGAAAAGTATAGGAGTTGAGTATTTCTAACCTACGTCCAATTGGTTAGTGAGATGGAAAGGGTGCCACTTTCAGAAAACAGCATGCTAAAAAACAAGATGCAGATGATTTTGGAGCTGGGTGATGGGTGGTGGACGTTTTACAGACATCAAGAAAAATTACAATTCACCCAATTTTTTCAGTTCTGATGAAACAAGGTTATATTGGAGAGTTATACTGGATGGAACATTGACATTTAAAAGTGTCCAGGCTGCTAGGTCAAAGGCTATTACAGATGCAAATGACCTTATTATTAGCTTGCAATACTGTGTATTCAGCATTAATGCAACTGTTTCTCATATCTACTTTGCTTAAAAGCATAGGTCCCAAGGCTATGTATTAAGTAGAGTTGACTATATACTAACTTACCTTTAATTTCTCTATAAACTAGCTAAAACTTCTCTCCATATTAAATCATCATCATATAACTTGCATCTCATCTGAACCAATGTTAAAAATGATTTAAAATGTAGATTTTTTTGTATTATTTTTGAAGACTGCAAAATTATTCTGCAAAGTTTTTGTAATACTTTGGAGCTTTTCTCTTTGGGCCTACACTGAAAATGGGTTCCTACCCAGTTAATCAGTAAGTAAATAAATAAATCCTAGTTAGACCCAGATTCAAAACCACTGCTCGTGAAACAGCCTTCTCTGAATTGTCCCAGCAGTATGGAATCTGTCATCTGAAATCAGGCAAGAAGGCATATCAGATGGTTTAAAAATATAATGAAGGCGAGCCTGTTCAAAGAAACATAATACTCCTGTTTTACAAAGAAACATGGTAATCCAGGCATACATCATGTCAAGCAGGTAGGAAACTAGACCAAGAGGTAGCAGCTGTCATAGTAAATAGTCTCTCCTAAAGCTCTGATCACATCATAACATTGTGTAAAGAAAACGTGTCACCACTCTCTCTCCGTCTGCTATCATACGATGCAAAATAGCTTCCTACATATACATATTGTAAATATCATGTGTATGATAGTTTCCTGTTTTATTTGTACAGCCTGGTGCCGCAATTGTCATCTTGTATAACATATTTTGAGAATGTGAGTAGTTATGCATCTGTTAATGTCTGTAACTTTGTTTTAATTGGCATCTCTTTGGCATTCTAGAAGTTCTTCTGCATTTTATTATTGATTTATTGTTGTTTTTTGCACTGCTACTACAGTTGTTACCTTAAGGCCCAGGTTGTGGCTGAAGAGGCTGATGACCAGCCCACCTAGCCGGTTATCAATTGTAAAAATAAGTACATTTTACTTCCAACCCCCTTTAGGATTTGGCAATATTAACAGATTTCAGAAAACTCTGTTGCCTTGTCCCCAAATAAAAATTATTAATTTTCTGATATCTGCCAAGAAAGGAGCACTGGGTACCAGATGGATTATACAAAATTAAAATCAATATATATTATTTGACGGCTTGTATTCTAAAAATAGCCCGCTCCATTTTATGAACCGAGACTTTGTCATTTGCTTGTATTCTCTTGGCATTATCTAAGATCAGGCCACTACATTTTATGAACCAATATGTTACCTTTCCTTAAATGTTTTTTTACATGAGGTCCAGGGATTTTTCAAATGTGCTTGTGAAGTATAGACCCATCTTATAGGGACTCTCCAAAAAGTGTAGTCTGCTACTAATGCAGCAATGAAGTTGGGGTACAGTTTACACTTATAATTTGGCTCTTTGCCTCATTTATCTTGTAGCCAGACAGCTCTTTGCCTCATTTATCTTGTAGCCAGACATTTCTTCAAATTCTGCAGACATTGGGAACAGAATTAGGAAGTCTCTCCCAGCTCTGTTGATTTATACTTAAATGTTATCCATATAGAAGGCTAATTTATATGAAAACTCAAATAACCAGGGATCCCAGGACTCTGGATCTTAATGGCAAGTGGCTCTAAATATATAGCAAATAATAAAGGAGAAAGGGGGCACCCCAGGCTTGTGCTACCAGACAGAATTTGTTGGGTGGAGAGCTTAGAAGCAATTTGACCTTTGGCCAGCACATGCTTATGTAGCCTCTGAAGCAGTTCCATGGGGGTCTTTGGAAGGCCCTTGCAGTGAAGAAGTGTGAACAACTAAAAATCCAGCACACATGACCGAATGCTTTCTCTGAATCAAATACCACAAATCTAATGTATTTATTTTTCATTTGTTTACCGGGAAAGTCTGACTGGGCATGGATCCTATTTTCATCAGAGGCCCGGGGAGAAAAGCTCCACAAAGATTAGTACAATAAATACAATACACATGTTAATAAAGTACAGTACAGTGGCAAAAAGTTAATAAAGTACAGTTTCAAGGCCAAGAAAGGGCAAAAAGTAAATGTACTATAAGGAGCACCGTGTGTTAGAATAAAAAATACAGTTAAAATGATATTTTGTTTAGCCATTTGGTTACATTCATCAGTGGCTAGTACAGTAAATACACATTGATTAAGAGTATAGAAAGGAGTTGTTGCAAGATTTCATAGAAGGTCAACGTATGATCTAATTAAGTTAAGCTACCCAGGGTCAGAACAATTATATAACCAAGAACTATAACTGGAAGAGTTTTTTAAATTTTTTATTTTCAGTGGCCCTAATATCTATGGGGATGGTATTCCATGTTTTTGCAACAGAAATAGTCCCCAGAGCTATTGTTGCTTTTGCTTATGTCAGCCAGTGCTTTATTGGTGGATCTTAATAGGCATGTTTTACAATAGATATTAAATAGACCTCGAAGAGCAGTAAGTCTGTCACGATAATATAGAATTTGGTGGGCTATTGTAGGCTGGTTATATGCGAACAGGTTGGGTAATTTTAGCTAGGATAGTTGCTTGATTGCTATGCAGTAATGTGTCCTGAAGCATGAGTCAGTAGCAAACCTAGCTATTTTATTCCAGCAGGTGTTTAGTTAAACTCTGCTTTGTTTAGGCTGAGGAGTATGGGAGAGGCATAGAGGAGCGTGGATTGTAGGTGGGTTAAAAAAGTAAGAGGAGCAGTATACTTGGATACAAATCCAGCTAGTCAGAATGGATCAACCCCAGGACAAATTTTGGTAAACAGATTGCCAGTATAGCTGTGAACAACTCACAATTGTGATTTTGAATCCAAAATTGGTATGTATATCATCATACCAAATGGTCCAGTTCCAAGCTTGGTAGGTATACATTTCAACTGTTCAGATTGTCGCAAAAGTTCCAGATTTTTTCCAGTAATTTTGATCTGTTCCACATAAAATTTATGGTTTCCTGGAAAGTCACTGAAGAGTGAATTTACTAAATAATGAACAGATATTTGAATTTCAGACTTCATATCCTTCAGAAGATGCATACCAATGCAAAACCTATTGCAAATTTATATGTTTATAAGAGCAATATTTAAAATCTTTGCTATTTTTGCCTTTGCCCAAATCTCTTGTGCTAAGAGGTTGAGAGGTATGATAGGTGTGTACCCAGAGGGCACGAAGCTGAGATGTTAGTATGTAAGCTTTCTATGGAAAAAGAAATAAAGCTTGTGACCACATCCCGCCCCCACACCCATTAAGGAAGCCATGGTAAAAAAAATTCTCCAAAGCCAACTTCATGCTTCTTAAGACAGAAGTGGTGAACTTCATGACACCCATGCAGATGGACAATACAGTTACAACTGCTGAATCCTACACAAATGCACTCTATAAGCACTTACACAAGTGCATGGATTGTGCTATCCTCCAAAAAAAGGAAGCCAATCTGGTGGTCCCCTGCCATAAACAAACTGTACAACAGAAGGAAGAAACTGTTGCAAAAGAGAGTAAAATCCCATGAGTGGAGGAGCTCCCTGGTCAGCCTCAGTAAGAACCAGAGATCTCTTATAAGATCCTCCAAAGCTAGCTACAAAAACAAAATCACCACTAATTCTAAGGACAGCCACAAAGCATTCTATAGCTATGTCAAGAATCTCGATGGCAACACCCAGATCTGCTCTGAGTTACAGCACAACGGCACAAAAATTACAGAACCAACTGATATTGCCAACATCCTGGCAGATAGATTCAGTGCTAACTTTACCCCCCCCCCCAAAGGGCCCATATCTATACAGGAAGAATGAAGAGTCCCTGTAATCATAACTATGCAGGTAAAAGCTGCACTCTCTAAAGCCAAAAACACAGCATCCGTGGGACCGGACAACATCATAGCCTGCATTTTACACGAACTTCAGAATGAACTGGCTCCCCACTTAAGCACCATGTTCAATAATAGCCTTGCATCAGGCTTTGTGCCCACTGAATGGCACACAGCAGCAGTTATCCCACTCCACAAAGGGGGAGCCACCACTGACCCGGGAACTATTGACTTATTAGCTTGACGAGCCTGGTCTACAAGGCCATGGACCGTATCATCATGGAACTCATAAACAAAGACATTGGTAACCTCCAAACTCTGGATCCCATCCAGTTCGGGTTTGTGAAAGGCAGATCATGCCTCCTGAACCTGATCAACTTCTTTGAGGCAGTCACCAAAGCTGTAGATGAGGGTAAGGTGGTTCACACAGCCTATCTTGACCTCGCCAAGGCTTTCAACACCATCCCCCATTCTGGAATTATAGCTAAACTCACTAAACTAGGTATAAATCCCTACATCACAAGATAGGTTGCCAACTGGCTCACTGACAGAACCCACACTGTAAAAGTTGCAGACTCCAAATCTGACCTCAATGCAGTGACAAGTGGAGTACCACAGGGTTCCGTCCTGGGACCTCTCCTGTTTGGTATCCACTTCTCTGAAGTACAGGCTAACACAGAAGAGCTCTGGCTAATGCAGTTCACAGATGACTGCAAACTAGGAGCCATAGTCAAGTCCCCAAAGGATGTGGACATCCTACAGAACGGCCTCGCTGAGACAGATGCCTGGTGTCAGAGCCATGGCCTCAAGCTTAATGCCAAAAAGTGCAGTGTCATCCCCTTTTGTAAAAACTTTGTATCCATGAACTGCCACATAGGCAGCAATCTACTTAACACAGAATGTGTGATAAGAGACCTTGGGACCCAGGTGGACAGTAGTCTTTCCTTTGATAGTCACATTGCCACAGTAGTCAGGAAGTCCTTCTACGTGGCACACCTCATCATAAAAGGGTTCTCATCCTGGAAAAAAGAGGTCATTGTTCCCCTCTACTCGACACTCATTAGACCCATTATAGAGTACAACGCCCCTTTTGGAATGTACCTCACAAGACACCTACAGCAGCTGGAAAGGCCACAGAAGTACCTCACAAAGAGAACTACTGGCCTCAAACAAATGCCCTACACTGACCGCCTCAAAAAACTCCAGCTTTACTCCATAGCATATCACCTACTCCAAGGTGACCTCTGCCTAACATATAAAGCTATGTCAAACCCAGAGCTGTTGGACATGCTACACCTAAAGAAATCCCAATCCCTCCAAGCTAGATGCTCTAGGGACCTAAACCTTGTCACCACAATAAAAAGGACATGCTGGAGGGATAGATTCCTGTCCCAGAGACTTCACATATTCTGGAACAGGCTACCCATCTATGTCAAGCAAAGTTCTTCATTAGCACTCTTCAAGAAAAATTTTGATGAGTGGATGGGAAATAGGAAATACACCCTGGGGATCACTTCTGTGTCTCTGCTCGACAGTGGCACAGGAAAATAACTTTCTTGGGTGGTGTAAGCCAGGGGAACCTTGTTGGCTAGGCTTACATAGGCCCTTGGGCCAGTAGCCTAGTACCAACCTATGATTTTAAGCAGGTTACAAATGTAGTTTGTCAAATCAAAAAGTTACCACTTCAGATTGTACTATGACATAAACATTTGGGCTGCAATGTCTCCAAGAAGAAATTTTTAAGAGATCTAATATGTAACTGAAAAATCTACAAGTCCACCAAAAAATGTAAGGAACATATAAAGTTTAGACCATTATACAACTTAACATGGATTACATTAGGCTTAGCTGTACAGATGCTATTTCTGCTCCTAAATGGTTATAAAATTATCCAAGGCTTCTTGCTGAGCTAAATGTTTTATAAAGTGTCATACCAATGAGGCCTAATAAGGCTGAGACATGTCTGTCTGGTCTATATTATAAACAAGAAAGCTTAAAATAGCGAATACATCTACATCGACACACAAAGCTCGATGTACAAAAAGAACGAAATACATAATCAATGAAAATGTCAAACGTATTTGCTTGGCCAGCAGGATGATTGTGGGGATGAGGAAATATATCCTTTTCCCCACTGTAGTGCAGTCTCGGAGTTGGTATATTTAAGTAGGGAGGTGGGGGGGGGGGATGCAGGGGGGTTTGTCCCACCACAAAAGTGTGTTAATTTAATTTTATCCAGTTAGTTTGAGCTTACCTGCATGGCGCTGTTGGTTGACAAAATACGTTCGGCATTCTCATTTTCTCCAATTAAGTATTTCGCTCTTTTTGTATATTGACCTTTGTGTCGATGTAGATGTATTCGCTGTTTACAGCTTCCATTTTATTGGGCTAAATCCATTATTAAAGACCAGTTGTGTGTCATTGTGCATTCCCAAGCCAGTGTAATAAAGCATTTGTCTTATATGAACTCTGTGTACCTCATGATGTTCTGCTAAAGGAAGGTGACAAATATCATTGTATGCTGATATAAAATAGCAGAGACCAACAGATGTTGTCAGTAAGCTCAATTATAGGTTCATAGGTAAATAGTGGGCAAGCTGCCCTTGTGGGCCAATTTAAACCTAGCCAGTTTCCCTTTTTGTGCTCAAAATAACCTATCCCATTTGCTTATAGATTGGCCTTACCCATCCCATGGTCAAGAACTATACATTACCCCTAAAGAGAATATCTGGGATCATACTACAGATGATTTGAGAGGACCCATGCATGGAATGAAGCATTTAGGAGCTGCATCTGTCTATTAGTAGTACAGGGGGCAGTCCTGGAGTAAATGTTCTGTTTCCTATCTATAGATATAAGTTGCTCTTGAAAATGGAGAGGGGTGAATTTTGTTTTATGTGGATGGCGAGTCTATTCCACAGATATCTTCTGCAAAATATAAATGTCCTTCCAAAGCATTCTGTTTACATCCCTAGACAGAGTATTTCTGATGCCATTTGACTTGCTGATGTGCAGTAAATCCATCATTAATGGGCCAGAGCTGGGCTTGCATGCCAGACACAGGTCACCTCTTAGCAGTCTGTAGGAGTGTAGTGACAGGGCTTTGAGTCTGTCCATGTAGGATGTGTTGTTTAGGCTTTGTATCCTTTTAGTAAGGTATTTGTGCGGATGTTCCAGTTGTTTCATGTGTCTGGACAGACACGTACCGAAGGGGGCATTATATTCAATGATTGGCCTAAAGGGGGAAAAATGACATCTCTAGATCTAGACACAACCTTTTGTTTATAAGCTATGCAATATCGAAGGACTTTCTTACAGGATGTTTGTCAAAAGTTAAGCCACTGTCCACATAACTCCCCAAATCCTGAATAAGTGGGTCAAGTCTTAAGAGCATATTGTCAATGTTGTAGTTCCCTGGGATAGATGATTTCTATAAGGATACAGTAATGTACTTTTTGGCATTTAGTTTCAGACTGTGATTTTGACACCAGTTATTTATTTGAAATCAACCTTTCTACATGATGGCTAAATCATTTGGGGGTTCAGAGACTGCTCCTAGCTTGCAGTCTTCTGCAAACTTAGTCAGCCAGAGCCCTTTGGTATTGGCCTTTACTTCAGAAAAGTAGATGTAAAACAGTAGTGGTCCCAGCACAGAACCCTGGGGAGACTCCACTGGTGATTGGTCTCTTTGAGGAGGTAACTTCTCCTATTTTGAATATCAGCATCCCATCTGTGACCTAGTTGGCAATCTAGTGGGTAACATGGAAGTTTATTTCCAGATTGTTTAGCTTTTTTACTATGCCTAAGTGGAGAACTGTGTCAGAAGCTTTGGCCACGCTGAGGTATGCTGTGTGTGCCATTTTGCCTTCGTCCATTGCTTTGGTGACCTTTCCAAAAAATCCATCAGGTTGAGTAAGCATGACTTGCTCTTGATGAATTCAAACAAAGATGAGTCTAGTGTTTTGAGGTTCCCCCATGTCCTGATTGATAAGTCTTTCTTTGGTTTTGCATATGGGGCTGGTTAGACTTGAGTCTGTAATTGCCTGGGTCTGTGGAAGCTCCTCCTTTTATGCTCCATTTGCTTGTGACAATATTGAATGAATTTGCAGAAGGTGATAAAAGTTCGCTCCTATGCTAAGATTTATAGTTCATTTTACTTATCTTCAGTAGTAATATTGTAAAAGGGACTCTTTTTTTTTTTTTTTTCAGATTCTTAGATCCTTACTTGCTTATTTTTTGGGAGAAAAATACATACCCAGACTCTCTTGCATTGCAAATATTATATGATGCATTTATTTACAAATCTCTTTGGTGGGACATATTTGACATTAGAAATGCTATTTTATAGAGCTCAGGATTACTGGTATGGCAGAATTCTAGCTTGTTTAGAGAAGGGCCATTTCATTTTCTTCTTTACAAGGCTATTAGCTAGACTGTGACTTTAGTTTCACCCACATGTAATGTTACAGTCTCAGAACATGTGACTAAGTTGTGACTTGCAGTGTCCAATCCATTGATTGAAGTAGTACAAACATGGCATTAGGAAGCATCCATCACACTGTGCTACATAACATCAAGATAAACTATGTAACTTTCCTGGAGATACTGACATGCTACAAAGGATTCAAAGACTCTGAAAAGCTTCTATTATGTGTGTACATGTGCACTTGCATGCATTTGCATGTGTGCGTATGTCTGTGCAAAAGGACATTTGAGTGAATTTGCACAGTTTTCATATGATTTCTAAAGCCTCCAAGTGTACAAACCTATTCCTCTACACCTCTGATATACTCCACTATGTATGATCTTCACTCCCTAGACTCTGCTGTTATACTCCGGCAGGTGCAGCCATCTCCCCAAGGACTCTCCTCCATACACTCTGACATGTACAGCCATGTCTCTGGTGATTATTCTAATGTACTCTGCCATGTACAGCTCTAAGGACTCTCCTAATACACTCTGCCATGAAAAGACATATCCCTGAGAAATCTCCTAATATGTACATGCATGCAGCCATCTAATCTAATAAACTCTGCTATGGACAATAAACTGAGAGATATTGTACTTTAGCATGTATAACATCAGTATGCTCAAAATATTACATTATCAAGCTAATGTCTTTTTCACTATCAGCATAGTTTCCATTATAAACTGTGTTTCAAAGCACATGTACAGGTCAGGTTTGTTTTTTGAAACTGGATAGTTAATTGCTTTCCCTAACCTTAGTAAGTGTTTTTCACACATCTGGTAATTTTGTGGTATATGCATTTGAGAACAATGACTATTGGTCTAGCCTTTCTGAACATGTCTTCTTCTCTGTATCGGCATTTGCTTCTCTGTATCAGCCCCTGGGTTACTAGTAAAAGTGATCCTAACCTGCAGCATAAAGTGTAACTTACTTTACATCGTATCCAGAAAATAGACTGCTGGAGTACATGTGGCAGCATCATGGGTGCTTTGTTTCTGCATTATAATGAAAAGAAAAAGTCATGGCAAGGTTTTAAATATATTTGCTGTGCAATATAGTGTCTCCAATGAAAAGAAGTGATGTATTTAAATATTCACCATACAGTTAAGGATGTAGCAGTTTTTCATCATAAATGATATCCCTATTGAAAGGCTTGTGGCAGTGCTAAGTGCTGACTGCAGTGGGTGCTTCAGTGATGCAATCCTTCAGGGTTTGGTGTAGACATTTTACACTTGGAGGCTAAAGCTGTCAACAAATCAGAGAAATATAAAGTGCACATTTCAAATCTATTGCATTGATCATAGCAGAAAGGATTCATTTTAATCATTGCAGCTATATGACTAATGACATTTTGAAGCAGTATGCTGCAGAGTGATAGTGTAATTCAGTATGCTGCAGTGTGATGCAGTATAATGTATGCTACAGTGTGATGCAGTGCAATGCAGAATGCTACAGTGTGATGCAGTGCAATGCAGAATGCTACAGTGAGATGTAGTGTGCTGCAGAGTGATAGTGTAATTCAGTATGCTGCAGTGTGATGCAGTATTATACTGTATGCTACAGTGTGATGCAGTGGAATGCAGAATGCTACAGTGAGATGCAGTATGCTGCAGAGTGATAGTGTAATTTAGTATGCTGCAGTGTAATGCAGTATAATACTGCATGCTGCAGTATGCTGCAGTGTAATGCAGTATAATACTGTATGCTACAGTGTAATGCAGTGCAATGCAGAATGCTGTAGCAGTGTGATGCAGTGTAATACAGTAATGCAGTATAATACTGTATGCTACAGTGTAATGCAGTGCAATGCAGAATGCTGTAGCAGTGTGATGCAGTGTAATACAGTGAGGTATGGTGTGCTGCAGATCTCAATCAGCATTATAATACAGTCTGCAGTGTGATGCAGATTTCAAGGAAAGTACAATGAATTAAATTGACACAAACTAGGATGAAACACTGTGATGCAGACATTGATGTTTGCTCCATGGCATGGAAATAGAAAGCCCTGAATATGAACCAAGTACCCAGAGTTTGAGCAGTGGTGTAGGTACTAGAGTAGCCAGCTTGAGGAGGAATAAATAGACAACTGCCTGCTTATCTCTTTCTGTGGGAAAGTTGGAGGGCATGTATTAATGTGATCCCTACTGTCATCCTGGTGTAAGAAGAAGAGTCTTGTACCAAGGGGGAGTGTTGGGACCTTCTAAGGATTTACCCTTGCTGTGGAAGTGAGTGGCATACCCTTGCAATAATCAGTTCCTGCCCACCCCTTGGGTGACTACGAATATGTACGAATCATGTTAAGCTAGAACTGCTCTGCTGGCTAACAGGATGATGGCCACAGCTGCACTCTTGCTTCATAACAGGGAATGAATAACCCATGCAGGGGGAGTGGCTGGGATGATCAGCAGGCACAAAGGCATACAATTGTCACTGATTCTTTAGTGGTTCTTGTAATGAGGCATATGCCAAAGAAAGCCGCTTATGTATCCTCACAAAGGGTTTTTTGAATGGGTTGAGTATGGAAACTGATACACAACAGCTGAAGAAGCACAAGGTTGCTAAGTACATAAAAATAAAATTCAAGTTGTAAACCATAAAGGTAAACAGTTTCATCATTCTAATAACAAAAACATGCCCACATAAATATAATTTAAAGGCGAAAAATGCTGTAAATGTGTTAATGTAAAGGGAGTATCATATAAGTGTTGCATTGTTAGTGGCACAACACATAGCGCATGCTCCTTTGGTACAGAAGGCTGTGTAGGTTCAATTCCCCTACCAGGTAGGCTGAAAACTAACACTGCAATGCAGCATAAGGGGAGCACTGCACTCCTAAGTGCGCTGTCCTCCAGATGAGACATTTAAACCAAGGCTCCATCTGCTTGAGTTGGTGGTAACCAAGGCTCCATCTGCTTGAGTTGGTGGTAGTCAATGTCGATGTAAACTATTCCACAACACCTATCAAAAAGAGTAGGGGTCCTTTATGTACAAAATGAACTCTTATTTGCAACATATTTTCAAATATTTACTAATGTACTAATATATAGATATACAAATCTATTTACACATATTCATAATTTCCTGTACAGTCATACTAAGTTTTCATCCCTTTTAGACACCACTCCTTTTTCCATAACCACCATCTGACTTTACTCCATATTGTTACTAAAATCCATTTACCATTAAACATAATTTAATTTATTGTTTCATTCCATATAACCCACAACATAAAATAACTTGTCTTTTCTTTTAATATCTATAGTTAATCATATCCATGTTTATTTTATCCAGTTCTTTTATACAGTTGAAAAAAAATTCTCTACAAGTTTCCCATTACTTTTTTACTGTTTTACATTTCAAAAACACATGTTCCATAGTTTCTTCTTCTTGGCAATGTAAACACATTCTATCAATTTTCTTTTTATATGGCATATTTCCTTTTACTGGCAATTTATCTATTACCAGTCTACATGAAAAATCTTGACATTCTATGTTCTGATTATACCATTTGCTTCTTCTTTTTGTAGCTTTAATTTTTTGCTTCTTCTTTTTGTAGCTTTAATTTTTTGCTTCTTCTTTTTGTAGCTTTAATTTTTTTCATCTAAGTTTTCCCAAGGTTTTACATAGTAATGTTTTATCATTACCCTCGTATACCATGTTTTTCTTTCTTTTCTATAACATCAGTTTTTATTTTCCATAAAAATATTGCTTCTTGGTAACAATTTATTTCTTCATTTATACACTTTTTCTCTTGTTTTATTTACCATACCCCAAAATTTATCATACTTATATTTATACAGTTTTACTACTAATTTCTCATGTTTTTCATTTACCCACTTTAACACTTTGCACAAATGTAAAGACAATATATACCAGTGGATTACTTAACCCTAAATCTCCTTTATTTACATAAAAACTAATATTTTACTGGTTTTAATCTAAAATTCCATATAAATGAAAATATCAGCAATAATCATTTTTCAAATGCTGTTAGCAATATAAATAGATTTGCTAAGTGTGCTGTTTTCCCCATCAGTACTGTGTTTATCAAATAATCCTTTTTTTCTGAATAATAACTTTTATGTAATTCACAAAAGACAGGGTTTTATTTCTTGTATTATTTTTCCCATTGAAGTCAACTTGCATCTTAATTCCCAAATTTTATACCTAACAAAGAAATTGTATTCATTATAAATTATATACTCCTATATTTATTACATCACCTAAACCTTTACTTTTCTCTTTATTTAAAGCCATCCCTATCACCTCTAGACAGTAATTTGTGCAAAATATTACTTTTTATCCATTTTTTTGCACTTATAATGTAATCTGCATATGTTTACAGAACTGGAATTCTTAACCCTTCAGGTGTTATATGTCCTGGCTCCTTCATTTATAATTTATTTCATATACTATCACATTCATAACTAATGCAAAGAGTATACAACTCATTGGACATTGCTTACACCACTCTTCATATGTACCTCTTGGCTTAACCAGCCATTTACAAGTATTTTTACTTTATTATTGCTATGAGGTGACATGCATAATTTCCTATCTCTCTATCTTATATTCTTTAATTATTACCCATAAGATATCATGTCCATTTGTATCAAATTCCCTTTTAACGTCTCCTATCATGATCTTTGCTTTTCTTTTCATAATAGTAAGCCTTCTACCTCTGGGACCCTCCTTGCTCTTACCCATCACCTTTTTGTAAACTGGTGCTCCATTCTCCATACCTTTCTTACCTCTTGCTGCATTCCCCACACCTTTTCTATGTCTTAACTTACCTATCCAACCACTGATTGTTTCTTGCAGTCTTGCCTTCTTTCTTATCCTGGGCTGTCTTAGCTTTCTGAGTTGATTCTTCCCTGCCTCGTTTCCCCATCGCCCTCCTCTGGGAGGTCCATTCCTCTACTTCCTTCCCATCCATCAGTAGCCACATACCTTAAGCCACTGTCTCACTTCCTATCTCATTCCTCCCCCTTTTTCAACCTGTTGCCCCTCCCACTACATCTTTTTAGTGATGCCAGTAGTTGCAGCACCATCCTTAAATGCTTTGCCCCCTCCGGTCCTGCCCTGCCCTAGCCTGCTAGCTCTGTTCGTGGGTAAGTGCTACCTTTGAGTATTCACTACTACAAAGATGTATTTGTCTAAAAGTGTTCTTGCTTTCATAAAGTGTAACTGTATATGAACCAGATATCCTCTATCTGTCGTAACAACTCTCAGCTGTTCAAACTGCTAGTGTCCGCTACAAGTGCATCGATACTCGGATGGCATTTGCATTACTTTCATCTGTTTAAACTGCTAGTGTCTGCTTCACCGGTTATTGTAAAATATAGGTGTATTTAGGCAACTGTTTCAGCTGTTTAAAACTACTAGCTCTATGAGCGTATATATTTAGCTGGCATACCTACAAAGTGTCGGTTGTTTGTTTTGTACCGATATTTTCCGCTCTACAGGCTATTGCACCTAGTTCTGAAGCTTGTCTGTGATTATGATACTGTCTCTAATTTAATTTATTGACTTATCGTATGCAGATTATGATACTGTCTCTAATTTATTGACTCGGCGTATGCAGCCACTTGACTGCTGGTGATCCATCTACCGCTGAGTGCCTGCTCACAAGGAACTGTGCATTACCACCCTCGATGGCCGCACAGTCTGTGTGCAACTCCCGGATACAACTGCTAGTTTGTTGTACGCTGGTCTAGTCACACGGCTCTGCCACAATACCGAGCGCTCATTCCTAAGTGCTTTTTCCCATGGCATCACAAGTGCTGCCCTCCCTAGCAAACTATTTCAATTGCGACACCTCTAGCTCGCATATTATATTATTAAGGCACCTGGCCCAGTCATTTCCATGCTGATACAGCCGATTAATGTCTATTGCTTCTATTAAAATACAGCAGAACTTAGAAATAGTGTTACATTTGTTATGTAGTGGAAAGTAGCTATAGCGGCTGGCTGCAATTGATATACAGTGGACTTTTAGGTTTAAAGACTGGCTTACAGTCAAACGCCTAAGCGAATGTGCTGTATCCCAGACCTGCACTTAAGTCTGGCTAGTCAGAACTTTACAATTAGCTAATATATATGTGTAGTATATCCTATGCAGTATCCACTACCCCACTCCCCTGCTTACCAAGCTCCTTCTTAAAACTGACTATACTGGCCTATGTACAAACTGCAGCGTAGTGTTATATTGCATGTTCTACATGCTTAGGGGCTCATTTGGTGCTATATATCTTGCCTTAAACTGCTGTACTGTTAAGAACTGTATTAACTGTCCTATTGCTAGCTATGGCCTATGTTCTATTATAGTGTATAATAACTGCCTGCTGTTCAGTCAAGAGCACAGCTCCAACAGAACTACATTTAAGATGTTTTAATTGTTCTGTGTGATTACCTATTTGCTGTTATAGTGCATCAATGTTATCTACTGCTGCATGAATAATGTAATGTTACCTTCTGTGTACTGTTGCACATACAGTTATCATTCCTAGCCTCCCTAGCTTCCTGTCCTAGTATTCTTACACACCAGCATCTCCTCTTCCCCATCCTAGTAGTCCCACATACCCACACCTCTAACCACCCTCTAGGCCATTCCATTAGCTGTTTACCAAGTTAAGCCAATTCATTTAACCTTACAAACCCCTAATACTTTTTATATCCCCCTCTCTTACAGTTTGCCTTCAATATATTTCCTAACCTGATGACTCCCATCATTTCTACATCATACCAGGCTCCAGACAGAGATCCTGATGGTCTCTTTACTATCTCGGCCTGTGCTAGAACTGACCAAACAATGTGTGTTATCTAATGGGAATGTTATTGCTACCTATTATTGATATAACCCTGCATTTTGAAACAGTCACCAAGGCCATTGATGAGGGCAAGGCAGTCCACACAGCCTACCTTGACCTGGCAAAGGCCTTCGACACGATACCCCACTCAGGCATCATAGAAAAACTCACCAGTTTAAATGTGAACCCATACGTCACAAGATGGGTGCAAACTGGCTAAGTGACAGAACCCACAGGGTTAGAGTTGCTGGCGCCATGTCAGATTCCAAGCCTGTCACAAGCGGTGTCCCACAAGACTCGGTCCTGGGTCCACTCTTGTTCGGCATCTACTTTTCGGAAGTACAGGCAAGCACAGGAGGATTATGGCTGATAAAGTTTGCAGATGACTGCAAACTGGGCGCCAAAGTTGAAAACACATCAGACACGGATATCCTTCAGAAGGGTCTCATAGAAACGGATAACTGGTGCCAAAGCCATGGCCTAAAGTTAAACGCTAAAAAATGCATAGTCATACCCTTTGGGAAAAACAAGGTTACCCCTAGCTAACATATAGGTGGCAATCCACTAAGCACAGAAGAGGTTATCAGGGATCTGGGAACCCAGGTTGATAGCAACCTCTCATTTGACACCCATGTTGCCAAAGTTGTTAGGAAGACCTTCTACATTGCCCACCTGATCGTGAAGGGTTTCACATCTAGGTCAAGGGAGGTCATCATTCCCCTGTACTCATCACTCATCAGACCGATGATTGAGTACAACGCCCCATTTGGAATGTATCTGACCTGACACCTATAGCAATTGGAAAGGCCCCAAAAGTTCCTCACCAAAAGGATAAAGGGTCTCAAAAATATGTCCTATGCTGCCCGACTGAAGGAGCTCCAGCTCTACTCAGTCGCTTACCGCCTGCTCAGAGGTGACCTGTGCCTGACATACAAGGCCATGTCCAACCCGGAATTAATGAACATGCTTCACCTCAAAAAATCGAAATCCATCAGATCCACAAGAGCACGAGACTTAAACCTTGACACGGTCATAAATAGGATGTGCTGGAGGGACAGATTCATCACCCAGAGACTCCCTATGCTGTGGAACACAATCCCGGTACATGTGTGGCAGAGCACCTCACTGGCTTTGTTCAAGAGAAATCTTGACCAATGGATGGGAGATCGCAGGTATACCCCAGGGATTACATCAGTGTCACTGCTTGACAGAGGCACAGCAAAATAATGGGCATAATATCCTTCAATAGAAAGGGGTGGCGTAAACCACAAAAACTCTGGGCTAGGCTTATAAATGCCCTAGGGCAGATAGCCTAGTATAAACCTATGAACCTATGATAGCAGATTCCTAATACCCCCTTTTTTTTTCAACCTTCCCTGCTACTCTAACTGCTCCTGTTATTTACTGTCTGTCCCCTAGGTGGCAGTATATACCCATCCCACACTATTCACTTTATCTCTCTTGTTAAGCAGATACTAAATCACTTCCAAGAGATTCACTAATACACTGCCCAAGCCTTCTACCTCTGGGACCCTCCTTGCTCTTACCTATCACCTTTTTGTAAACTGTTGCTCCATTCTCCATACATTTCTCACCTCTTGCTGCATTCCCCACACCTTTTCTATGTCTTAACTTACCTATCCAACCACTGATTGTTTCTTGCAGTCTTGCCTTCTTCTTTATCCTGGGCTTTACCTGCTCTGTTCACCCTGTGGGCTCCCTCTGCTCCCCTACCCTACACCCAATTACCACCCGCCCCCAGCACCTCTACACTTATAGAACCATAACCGCTCCCATCCTCACTATCAACCAATCACATCAACCCACCCATATTAATCACCACACCCCTAATTAGAGACTCTAATCTCATTCTATCACTTCAACCCACCCCATTAACTAACTCACATATCACACTACAACCTACCACCATGCTTATCCTATCTCCCTCCACCATAACCCATGTAGCACTTCTTCTAACTTTATCTAAACTATCTTACTATCTCACCTAACATTACTCGCTCCCCCTTCCATATAACTAACATATACCTCAAACCCCATACACATCCCTCATTCCCCATCTCCCCCTCTCTGTTCAACAATAACAATAGTACACTATTCCCCTATAAACTCAAACCCATCTCCAACAAAACTCTACACCCCTCCTCATCAACATCACTCCAATAAAATTAGTAACCCACAAACAAGAAACTAAAATAGTCAAACACCTTCTACTACATATTCGTCACTTCATCACCATGTTTCTATCTGGTGATATCCACCCAAACCCAGACCCCTCATCCCCACAAAATACAACTTCCCCTTCTCACTTCCCCATATATCTAAAAAGTCCCTCCATTTCACAGCTCTAAACGCCCAGAGCATATGCAATAAAATCCCCAACCTCCATGCCTGGCTCCTTCATAATCAACCAGATATACTATCCATCTCTGAAACCTGGTTGAAACCCCACATAAATGACTCCGAACTACTTCCACCCAACTACTACATTAATTGAAATGATAGAACAAAGAAGAAAGGTGGGGAATTAGCACTGCTCTACTCTTCCTTCCTCTCAGTTACTCCCTTCACTAAACCCATTCCACAATTTAATAATGCAGAACTAGTTTCAATCCTACTTAAGATAAACCAACAAAAATTCATCTGTATCGTGTCCCTCTACATCTCTCCAGGTGACAATACCACAACACTAGAACATATTCTCTCTTGGTTTTCTACCAATGTAACTAACAAAACCATCATCCTGGGTGATGTTAATATCAACTGGGATGCTATTCATTCCCACACAAACCCCCTAAATATAAACCTCTACAATTTCTCCCAGCTCATCAACACCACAACTAGACCTTCCAGGGACTTCTCCACTGGAAGTACCCTTGACTGGATTCTAGTATCACATCCTCACTACATCTCTGAAAGCGGTACTCTTCCTGACCCACTCAGCAACCACTTCCCTACCTTTGCCCACCGTCTTTACTTCCCCTTACAACTATCCCATACTTGTATCTCTACCCGGTCATTAGCAAACTTCAACCCCAAAATATTCCCAAACCTGCTCAAGCAAACAAGATTGGAATCCACTAAGGACTCTACCTCTAGATAGTGCTGTTACCTATTTCCACACAACCTTTCTACACCTCCTTAACACCCTGGCTCCCCCTAAGAACAAAACAAATCAAGAGTAAATCTGTACCGTGGTTAACTAAAGACACCTTGAGCATAATGACTCTCCAAGACAAAGCTTGGAAACGCTACCAGAAAAACAAAACAATCACCACCCATAACGAATACAAACTACTGTGTAACAAAGTTAAAAAACATATTTCTTCTGACCGCAAATCTTATTTTTCCACACTTCAAACTAACCACAGCACAAACCCTAGAAAATTCTGGCAGAGTATCTCCTCTCTGCTTACTCAAGGAACAAAAGAAAACCCCTGCCCTGACCTAAAAGCCACTGACATAGATCTAGCTACCCAATTCAACTCTTTCTTTATTGAATCCATTGCCAAACTAACTTCCTCCTTCACCAACCATCCTAGTCTACACCCCTACAGCCACCTTACTTATTCCTCCTCTAGTACCTCTTCTCACTCAACTACCCCATCCTCTAATACCTCTTCCCACTCAAATACCCCTCCTCCATACTCCCTACCTTCTCCATACAGCCCATCCCAATCTCTACTATTAAAAAACTCTTACAAAAGCTGGAACCAGGTTCAAATGCCCCAGACCAAATTCCCTCTTACTTCTTAAAAATATCCACAGATGCCATAGCCTTTCCCATTTGCATCCTAATAAACAGGTCAATTACAGAAGGTCTGGTACCAAAATCCTGGAAAAAGGCCTTTATTATTCCACTTCACAAAGGTGGGAGCAATAATAATATTCAAAATTTTCGGCCAATTGCCATCCTATCCCCCATTTTCAAACTGCTAGAAAAATGCATCCACCTACAACTATTACCCTATCTCATAAATAACAAACTCCTAACCACCACACAACATGGTTTCAGGCCCAGCCACAGATCCATCATCGCTCTCCTTACCTTCCTCGAAACTTATCAACAAAGCCCCATGACTCTGGCCTTATTTTGTCCACCCTCTTACTCGACCTATCCAAAGCCTTCAACACCATCTCTCACAACCTTCTCCTCACCAAACTTTCTAAACTAAACCTTTCCTCTACCACTATCAAATGGTTTATCAGCTACCTATCTGATAGACAACAAGCTGTCAAATGTAAAAAAGCAACCTCCCCGTTCCTCAATACTCCCACTGGAGTACCCCAAGGTTCTATTCTTGGGCCCCTGCTATTTAACATTTTCATAAATTACTTCTATTGGACCATCCCTGAAACTCACCTCATCCAATATGCCGACAACTCCACCATAATCTGTTCAGCCACTTCCATCCCCATTCTTACTAAACTAACCCAAAATGCTTTCTCCTTAACTGAGCAATGGATGCTAGACAACCACCTAGCACTCAATGCCACAAAAACTAAACTAATGTTTAGTCCTTCTAAAGCCACCATCCTAGACAAAAATACCTTCATCATCACCAGTCAGAATAACACACCCCTTGAAATAGTATCTAATACAAAACTGTTAGGTGTCCTAATCGATGAACAACTCAAGTTCGACACTCACAAGCAAATATCAAGAAAACACGCAAGAAACTTGGCATGCTCTATCACCACAATCGGTACATCTCCACCCCCACCAAACTAATACTCGCTACAACATACCTTATCCCATCCCTCCTTTACGGAGCCCCACTCCTCACCAACCTACAATCCTCCCAAAAACTAAACTATCCTCCTGTTACTATAAAATTTCAAAATTTGCAACAGGCTACAGATCCCCTAACACATCACTGCACTGCCCTTCACAAACTCAACTGGCTAGAACTACCTCACCTATATTCAACTCACTCAAGCCCATAAACTCATCTTTTAACCCCTCTCTCTGCCCCTCCCTGGCCTCCACCTTTAAGATACACCAGCCCAATAGATCCCTAAGATCAAACTCCCAAAATCTCATTGAGCTACACAAACCCACCCATCCCCCAGGCAAAAATCTTCTGTCCTTCTCCATAGCCCGCCTGTGGAATTCTCTTCCTCCACTAATCCACACAACTAACAGCCTATCTGTCTTCAAAACCTTACTCCACTCCCATCTAACTTCCAAATGGGAATGCTTCTGTACCCATCCTGCATGAAATTCCCAACCCAAGCTAATCCCCTACATCCAGCAGACCTACAAACATCCTACTATTATTACTTAACAGCAATAAGCACCTATTGTACTCATACACCTGTATATATAGACACTTGTATAACACTAAAATAAGCATCCAAACATCCTACTATTATTGCTTTACTCCAATAAGCATCTACTATATCCATACACTTGCATATAAATATAATTGCACAACACTGTAATAAGCACCTATTGCAACCAACAGACTTTGTACCTAAATGAAATTGTTTAATCACAGTATTTCCTTCACGTATGCATGTTTTTTGTATTTTTCCCATTTATGAGTATTACTACATTATCTATTGTTATAATTGCTTTGTAATTAACTTCTAACTGTTTTTTTGATTTATGTACTGGAGCTTTTCTCCCCAGGACTCTATTGGAAATGGGCTCCCAGTGGCCCAATGAACCATCTTGGCAACAAACTGCAAATAAATAAATAATAAATAAATAAATGTTATCCACAAGTTCTCTATCATTAATAATTCTCAGCAACCCTTCCCCTTTATACTATATATAGTATCTTCCATAATATTTTTATTTTAGTTCCAAATCTCTTCTGTATTATCTTCATAAAGCTCTTATTATTATTCAATACTATTGGTCTCCAGTATTGTAATTGTCTTTATTTTCTTTCCTACATATGAATTTAAGTATTCCACTACATAACACTTTATGCATTAAACCTTTGTTTAACCATGCCTTCAAATTCTTTAAAGTTTTTTTTTTTTTTGCCAATTCCTTAACTCTTTATACATTTCATACCCTACTGCATCTGGTCCTGCAGCTGAATATGTAGTCACTTGTCCTAATACTTTATCTAAGTCATTTAAAGAAATCTCCTTTTCAAAATAAGTCACCATGGAATATCCCCCTTTGAATTTTTATCCCCGGGATAGTAATTTGCCCTTAATCATGGCTTAACTGTAAAGTGGTTAGCCACTGTTTCATGGTCACTGTAATGTTGCCGATCAGTGTAGAGTGTATCTTACACATTTTTAAGCACTCTTATCCATGAATGTGGGATACTATCAAATGCTTTTTTGTAGTCAATCCATGCCATACTTAGATTCTTCCCCTTTTTACAGTTCTCCACTATGACTTTATTTAACAACAAATGATCCTTTTTTCCATGTGAATTTCTTTTATTGCCCGTCTGTTCTACTGCCATAATTGAGTTTTCTTCTAAATGACTATAAACCCTGTTAGCATCAATTCCTGTACAGTTCATACATGATTGGAAGACAAGTTATTGATATAATTTTTTTGGGTACCTTGCAGGTTCACTCTTAAGTAGGAGCATTGTTTTCCTGTTGTTAATCAGGTTGGTGTCTGTTTGGGGTGCACGTATAAATAGTTCTTACTCATGGCTAAATCTTCATGCAAAGATGCTAATACTTTTAAACAAAAGTTAGGTACTGTATCTGGGCCTGGGGTTTTCCAATTAGAGGCTTTTTTTAACTTTGTTTCAATCTCTCTGGCTGTTACTTCATCCCATTTCATATCCTGTATCTATAAACCTCCTATTCCTTCTTTTACTTCTATCCATTTAGCATGTTTGTTATGTTCCACAGGATCTTCATAGATACTTCTCCAAAATTCAATTTCTTCTTCTTTTTTGGCAGTCTTTCAATTCCTTTTACCTTGTTTTCCAGTTTTCCATAAAACATTTTTGGGTCATCAATAAACTGCTTATTTTGTACTTTTCATTTATATTAACCTGCATATCCTTCTAGGTTTTTCCACCTGTGCTGATATTTTTTATTTGGATAGTGCATGTTAGACCATGGTCTGTTCTAATACTGCGCATTGCTTTTATAATGTCCATCTTTCTTAGTTTTTTGTTGATCTATTCCCTCTTCTATAGTCTTCTAACAGTGACACATCTTGTCTTAATTGCTTTATAGTTTTCTCTATTCGATACTGACCATGGTCTGTTCTAATACTGCGCATTGCTTTTATAATGTCCATATTTCTTAGTATTTTTGTTGATCTATTCCCTCTTCTATAGTCTTCTAACAGTGACACATCTTGTCTTAATTGCTTTATAGTTTTCTCTATTCGATACTGACCATGGTCTGCTCTAATACTGCGCATTGCTTTTATAATGTCCATCTTTCTTAGTATTTTTGTTGATCTATTCCCTCTTCTATAGTCTTCTAACAGTGACACATCTTGTCTTAATTGCTTTATAGTTTTCTCTATTCGATACTTCTATGATGGTATTCAGTTTCTCCCCTTCCTTTCCCTCACTACCCTGTGTTCTTGTGGTAATACTTTATTATTAATTTAGCTACACAGAAATATATACTGTTTGTTTCTGTTCTATTGCATGGATCTCTATGGATAGTCCTAATTATAGTGCTCATTTGTTCTATCAAACTTCTAACTTTTTGGCTTTTATTGACTTTCTGCAATCTAGTGATCTTAATATCTTTAGGTCTGTTAAATCAAGCAACCCTTGTCTTAGCTCGTTTTCTTCCCAACTGAGGGAACATCCCTTGTTTTCAATTTCCTGCGGGCATTCAATAGAAAGCTCTAGAACATCTTCTTGTGCCACATTCTCTTCAATTTCATCCTGTGCCATCCATTGCTCTGTCATATGGAAACTCGTTGACCTATCACTCCTCAACACTGACTACATCAGTTTCCTTGCTGTCCAGCTTCAAGTGAATGTTTATACTGGTTTCCTGTGGGAGGCTCAAAAATATTTTCATATGGCACCTGACCAATTGCTTCCTGTTTCACTGGTTTCCCCTTACTTTGGATATCCATTGCTCCATCCTGTTGTGGTGCGTTTTGAATTAGATTTTCTACACTAAATCCTTCACTTCACAGGTACTGCATAACCTCAGTTTCTATTTCTTTACCTTCTCCATTACTAATCTCCATTTCTACTTTTCCTCTGTCTCCTTATTTTTTATATTGTAAAGTTGTCCATATCCAGATTCTTTTGCCTAGATTTCTCTTCAAATATCTTTGGTGCTTCTCTTTTTGTATTGATTGTTTTTGCCTACTTCTTTGCATAAATATTACACCAAATTAAATCTTTTTCTTCCATATTTCTTCAGATATCTCCCGATGTTCCTGCTTCTCTTTACTTTGGGGACTCACTCCATTATGCTGTGATGTAACCTGTGTTAGCTCTCCTATGCCAAATCCTTTACTTCGCAAGCACTCCACAACTTCAACTTCTATTTTTGTAACTTCTACTTTATTAATCTTCTTTTCTACATTCCCTCTTTGTGATATTTTTTTTATTGTGAAATGTTCCATATCTGGATGCCTCTGTCTGTATTTCTCCCAGGACTACTCTTTAGATGCTGTGAAAGAGTGTATGAGCTCAAGGCCTAACACCAACCACAGAGAAATTAAAGCCACTGGGAGTAAGCTTTACATCATACTCACCAACAACTACTTTCAATTCAATCAAGAATGATACAAACTGTGGAAGCTCCTGTGGTACCCAACCTAACTGATATTACCTTGGCCAGATAGGAAGAGAACACCATCCTTTCCTCAAAAGTCTATCAATACATGAATCGTTTCTATCATTTTATTGATGATATTGTTTATCACATAGAAAGGCTTCCTGGACAAGTTGCACAAGTACTTCGTTTACATTGAAAACACCATAGACTTTTTACACTTTACCAACCACTATAGTTACAGTGTGATAAGGTAGAATTCCTGAATATCACCAGCTATAAGGACAGAAGCAACAAGAAGCTCAAGAATGCCCTTTACCAAAAACCTACATGAGTGAATCTACTTCTGCATGCTTCCAGCATGCACCCCAAAATTCTAAGGAAAATGTCACTGAATCACAGTTCACAATCTCATGAAGAGATGGACTGATTTCGCATCAACCTAAATCAACTGCAGTAAGATTTTCTGGAAAGATGATGCAATGAGAATTTGGTGGCCAGCATACTTGCACCCATAAAACTCCTCAAACAAAATAATGATCCAGTGCTGCTGAACCCCCCCCCCCCACCACCAAGGAAAGTGTCACATGCCATGCCATCAAGTATCAGTGAAGGAAATGACAAACATAAATGAAGGATTTGCATGTTATAAAAAGAAAAATGGTCAAAAACTGGAGCATCGTAATGCAGAAACAAATCTATCAGTCAGGTTCTGGACCCTCAACCTTCCTTTATCAAAAAGGTAGATATATTAGAAGTTGAATAGAAAATTAAAAATAAATTAATGCATCCACAGAGCTACATGTAGGAAGCTTTACATTCAACCTCCCAGGCTGCAGATGCTGTGCATTTATATAGCCAAACTCGAAAAAGAAATATGTCTACACTGACAGATACAACTGCAATAGTCACCTTGTGGTATATCAGGCAAGCTGCACAAAATGCAAAGCATTCTACATAGGAAAATAATTCAAGTCATTGAAAGACTGAACTCAGACCCATTACAAGGCAATCTGAATGCAAAGCTAGACAGAGAAAAGAACTCAAAAGGCAGATTCGGCTTAAAGCTTATTGAAAGCCCAGAATTATTTCAGACATGCTACATTAAGACCATACTTGAGTTAAAGAAACCAGACCATAGCAACCTTTACTAAAACACAATAATGCA